>NW_028159156.1:125000-167193 GCF_964263955.1 Coregonus lavaretus
GTCAGTGTTGTGAGAGGCAGACATTGCAGACAGACTGTGTGTTGTCAGTGGATAGGGTGTTTAGCAGCACTGCTACCACTAAAGATCAGAAACAATAGACTGGAGAATCAGTGGAAAACGCACACATGGGGGTGAGCACACACACACACACACGCATGTGTGTGTTTGTGTGTGTGTGTGTGTGTCCACAGAGGAGCTCAGTTTAGATGTATGAGGCTTTGTGCCCAGATATATGCCCTGCATGTGCAGATATAGGATGGAGAGGGAGAGGGAGAGGGAGAGGGAGAGGGACGGGGACAGGGACAGGGACAGGGACAGGGACAGGGACAGGGACAGGGACAGGGACATGGAGTGGGACAGGGACAGGGACAGGGACAGGGACAGGGACAGGGACAGGGACAGGGACAGGGACAGGGATAGGGATAGGGACAGGTACAGGGACAGGGACAGGGACAAGGACATGGAGAGGGACAGGGACAGGGATAGGGATAGGGATAGGGATAGGGATAGGGATAGGGACAGGGACATGGAGAGGGACAGGGGCAGGGGCAGGGACAGGGACAGGGACAGGGACAGGGACAGGGACAGGGACAGGGACAGGGACAGGGACAGGGACAGGGACAGGGACAGGGACATGGAGACGGACAGGGACAGGGACAGGGACAGGGACAGGGACAGGGACAGGGACAGGGACAGGGACAGGGATAGGGACAGGGACATAGACATGGACATGGAGAGGGACAGGGACAGGGACATGGAGACGGACAGGGACAGGGACAGGGACAGGGACAGGGACAGGGACAGGGACATGGACATGGAGAGGGACAGGGACAGGGACAGGGACAGGGACAGGGACATGGACATGGAGAGGGACAGGGACAGGGACAGGGACAGGGACAGGGACAGGGACAGGGACAGGGACAGGGACAGGGACAGGGACATGGACAGGGACATGGAGAGGGACAGGGACAGGGACAGGGACAGGGACTGGGACAGGGACAGGGACAGGGAAGAGGGACAGGGACAGGGACAGGGACATGGAGAGGGAGAGGGACAGGGACATGGAGAGGGAGAGGGACAGGGACAGGGACATGGAGAGGGAGAGGGACAGGGATATGGACAGGGACAGGGACAGGGACAGGGAAGAGGGACAGGGACAGGGAAGAGGGACAGGGACAGGTACAGGGAGAAAAACAGCTCTGTGTGACTGACACCTACAGGACACACGGTGGAATAGCTTGGAAGTCTGCAATATTTATTTCTCTGACACTCTCACGTCTCAGAGAGAGGGGGAGAGAGAGAGAGAGGCCCCAGGACAGAGAGCGAGAGAGGCCCCAGGACAGAGAGAGAGCTAACCTCCTGCCAAATGTATGACCATATTAGAGACACATATTTACACAGACCCACAAAGAATTAGAAAACAACTCAAATTTTGATTAACTCCCATATATATTGGGTGAAATACCACAATGTGCCATCTAAGCAGCAAGATGTGTGACCTGTTGCCACAAGAAAAGGGCAACCAGTGAAGAACAAACACCATTGTAAATACAACCCATATTTATGTTTATTTATTTTCCCTTTTGTACTGTAACTATTTGCACATTGTTACAACACTGTACATAGCCATAATATGAATTTTAAAAATGTCTCTATTCCTTTGGAATTTTTGTGAGTGTAATGTTTACTGTTCATTTTTGATGGTTTATTTCACTTTTGTTTATTATCTATTTCACTTGTTTCCCATGCCAATAAAGCCCTTTGCATTGAATTGAATTGAGAGAGGTAGAGACAGAGGACAGCCATGAGGGTCTAGATACAGTATATATTTATGGTTAAATAAAAGGCCCAAGGACAACCACCCCACAGAGCTGCAAAAGGATTGTGTGAGAGCTCAAGCGCTCCTCTGCTCATGTGGTGGTGGTGTTCTCCAATGGGGCTGCTCCCTCTGGTGGACGAGGTTCAGAGATGCTTTAGATTTTCTTTAGTTGATGATCTAAAAGGACACTAACGTAATACATTTACGTTTTGGTATCAGTCGCTCTAATCCAGAGCAATTTACAGTGTGTCCTGTTCTGGACTATTCGGCAGGAGTGTGGGGTGCTAAGATGTATCTTAAAAACGAACATGTCCATAACAGAGCAGTACGTTACTTTTTTTTAGGTGTCCACAAGTTTGCGCCTATACTTGTAATAACAGGGGACATGGGCTGGGAACACTGTGAGGTGAGATGGAAGGTGTGTATGGTGAGACTTTGGAATAGATTGTTGGATATGCCAACTGCCAGAATAGACTGTTGGATATGCCAACTGCCAGAATAGACTGTTGGATATGCCAACTGCCAGAATAGACTGTTGGATATGCCAACTGCCAGAATAGCTAGTAAAGTTTTTCAATGGCATCTATCCATAGGGGGAGCCTGGGCAACTGAAATGTCTGAACTTTTTCAAGTCTGACTGAGAACATCTGTACGAAAATCAAATTAAGGGAGACATACATAGATATTATTTTTTTTAAACAACTGTTGATGCAGTATGAAAAATGTATGCACTCACTAACTGTAAGTCGCTCTGGATAAGAGCATCTGCTAAATGACTCAAATGTAAATATGAAAACAAAAATGGGTGGAGGAGATTCATCAGAAACCCAAATTGAGAACCTTTTGTTTGATTAAGGGTGAATTGGTGTGTGTATATATATATATATATATATATATATATATATATATATATATATATATATATATATATATATATATTATGTATAACCTACCTAAAAGCAAGAGATCGCTATGTGCACAGGTAAGATCAGGGATATTGCCCCTGCGTATTGAAACAGGTCGGTATTGTGGTGAAATTGAAGAGGGAAGACTATGTAACAATTGTGACCTGGAAGAAATAGAGAATGAAACTCATTTTATCCTCTACTGCCCTTTCTACCACGATATACGCTTGCTCTTATTCCAGAAAGCACACCAGATATACCCTGGCATTATGTGGCTGAGTGATGAGGAGAAACTGAAACATTTTATTTTTTGTCAATTGTGTATTTCCGTTTGCGGAATGTTTAGATAAAGCCTGGAATAAAAGAAAAAGGGCTACCTATAATTACATTGTAAAAATATGTAGCTTCTTTGTGGTAAATGGCACGTGTGTATATGGGTTGTGTATAGGCATGTCTCCCATATGAATCTTCTCTTTGTGCCAGACCGGGTTGAAATGCCTTCTGTTTAATTTTTCTGTATGTATTAATCTGTTTATGTTATGTATGTATTAATCTGTTTAATGTTTCTGTATGTATTAATCTGTATATGTTTCTGTATGTATTAATCTGTATATGTTTCTGTATGTATTAATCTGTTTATGTTATGTATGTATTAATCTGTTTAATGTTTCTGTATGTATTAATCTGTATATGTTTCTGTATGTATTAATCTGTATATGTTTCTGTATGTATTAATCTGTATATGTTTCTGTATGTATTAATCTGTATATGTTTCTGTATGTATTAATCTGTTTATGTTATGTATGTATTAATCTGTTTAATGTTTCTGTATGTATTAATCTGTATATGTTTCTGTATGTATTAATCTGTATATGTTTCTGTATGTATTAATCTGTATATGTTTCTGTATGTATTAATCTGTTTATGTTTCTGTATGTATTAATCTGTTTATGTTATGTATGTATTAATCTGTTTAATGTTTCTGTATGTATTAATCTGTATATGTTTCTGTATGTATTAATCTGTATATGTTTCTGTATGTATTAATCTGTATATGTTTCTGTATGTATTAATCTGTTTATGTTTCTGTATGTATTAATCTGTTTATGTTATGTATGTATTAATCTGTTTAATGTTTCTGTATGTATTAATCTGTATATGTTTCTGTATGTATTAATCTGTATATGTTTCTGTATGTATTAATCTGTTTATGTTATGTATGTATTAATCTGTTTAATGTTTCTGTATGTATTAATCTGTATATGTTTCTGTATGTATTAATCTGTATATGTTTCTGTATGTATTAATCTGTTTATGTTATGTATGTATTAATCTGTTTAATGTTTCTGTATGTATTAATCTGTATATGTTTCTGTATGTATTAATCTGTATATGTTTCTGTATGTATTAATCTGTATATGTTTCTGTATGTATTAATCTGTTTATGTTATGTATGTATTAATCTGTTTAATGTTTCTGTATGTATTAATCTGTATATGTTTCTGTATGTATTAATCTGTTTATGTTATGTATGTATTAATCTGTATATGTTTCTGTATGTATTAATCTGTATATGTTTCTGTATGTATTAATCTGTATATGTTTCTGTATGTTTTAATCTGTTTATGTTATGTCTGTAAACTACCAGACAAGAGTTTGGACACACCTACTCATTCAATGGTTTTTCTTTATTTTCACTATTTTTTTACATTGTAGAATAATAGTGAAGACATCAGAACTATGAAATAACACATATGGAATCTTGTAGTAACCAAAAAAGAGATGAACAAATCAAATAGCCACCCTTTACCTTGATGACAGCTTTGCAAACTCTTGGCATGACACACAATTGTTTACAGACAGATTATTTCACATATAATTCACTGTATCACAATTCCAGTGGGTCAGAAGTTTACATACACTGAGTTGACTGTGCCTTTAAACAGCTTGGGAAATTCCAGAAAATGATGTCATGGCTTTAGAAGCTTCTGATAGGCGAATTGACATAATTTGAGTCAATTGGAGGTGTACCTGTGGATGTATTTCAAGGCCTACCTTCAAACTCAGTGCGTCTTTGCTTGACATCATGGGAAAATGAAAAGAAATCAGCCAAGACCTCAGAAAAAAATGTGTTGACCTCCACAAGTCGGGTTCATCCTTGGGAGCAATGTCCAAACGCCTGAAGGTACCACAGTCATCTGTACAAACAATAGTACGCAAGTATAAACACCATTGGACCACGCGGCCATCATCCCGCTCAGGAAGGAGACGCGTTCTGTCTCCTATAGATGAACATACTGTCACGTTCGTTGAAGGACGGGTCAGACCAAGGCGCAGCGTGAAATGCATACATGTTTATTATAACACACGAACAAAACAACAAAACAACGTAACGTGAAGTCCTCAGGCTAAACACAATACAAGCCTCTACACGGAACAAGATCCCACAACTAATGGTGCAAACAGGCTACTTAAGTATGATCCCCAATCAGAGACAATGAGTGACAGCTGCCTCTGATTGGGAATCACACCCGGCCAAACAGAAACAGAACAACTAGAAATAAACATAGAATATACAACATAGATCTCCACACCCTGACTCAACATACAAGAGTCCCATAAGTCAGGGTGTGACAGTACCCCCCCCCCCCCCCCCCCAAAGGTGCGGACTCCGACCGCACAAACCTGACATAACAGGGTAGGGTCCGGGTGTGACGACCACATTCTCTCAGCCTCCCTGTTGCGCCGCTGGTCAGGTCTGGACCTCGGCGCGCTGCTTCCCCTCTCCTTCCTCCCACGATGCACCAAGCCCTGTCTGGGCCCTGGTGTGGGAGACCCCGAACCTGGAGAGGGGCTGACGTCTGGGTCTGGACTGGAGCCGCTGACCGGAGCTGGACTGGGCACCGGTGGAGCGGACTGCTCTGGCTCCGGAGTGGAGCTGCAGACCAGAGCTGGACTGTGCACCGGTGGAGCGGACTGCTCTGGCTCCGGAGTGGAGCTGCTGACCAGAGTTGGACTGGACCCCGGTGGAGCGGACTGCTCTGGCTCCGGAGTGGAGCTGCTGACCGGAGCTGGGCTAGACCCCGGTGGAACGGACTGCTCTGGCTGCGGGGAGCAGGCCCGGGCCGTACCGGACTGGGAACACGCACCACTGGTCTGGTGCGGGGAGCAGGAACGGGCCGGGCCGGACTGGCGACATGCACCACTGGCCTGGTGCGAGGAACAGGAACGGGCCGGGCCGGACTGGTGACACGCACCACCTGCTTGGTGCGGGGAGCAGGAACGGGCCGGGCCGGACTGGCGACATGCACCACTGGCCTGGTGCGAGGAACAGGAATGGGCCGGGCCGGACTGACAACACGCACCACTAGTCTGGTGCGAGGAGCAGGAACGGGCCGGGCCGGACTGGCGACACGCACCACTGGCCTGGTGCGAGGAATAGGAACGGGCCGGGACGGACTAGGAACACACACCACTAGTCTGGTGCGAGGAGCAGGAACGGGCCGGGCCGGACTGGCGACATGCACCACTGGCTTGGTGCGGGGAGCAGGCACGGGCCGTTCCGGACTGGGTACACGCACCACTGGTCTGGTGTGAGGAGCAGGAACGGGCCGGGCCATACTGGCGACACGCACCACTGGCCTGGTGCGAGGAACAGGAATGGGCCGGGCCGGACTATGAACACGCACCACTAGTCTGTTGTGAGGAGCAGGAACGGGCCGGGCCGGACTGGCGACATGCGCCACTGGCCTGGTGCGAGGAACAGGAACGGGCCGGGCCTGACTGGGAACACGCACCACTAGTCTGGTGCGAGGAGCAGGAACGGGCCGGGCTGGACTGGCGACATGCACCACTGGCTTGGTGCGGGGAGCAGGCACGGGCCGTACCGGACTGGGAACACGCACCACTGGCCTGGTGCGAGGAACAGGAACTGGGCAGGCCGGACTGGGAACACGCACCACTAGTCTGGTGCGAGGAGCAGGAACGGGCTGGGCCGGACTGGCGACATGCACCACTGGCTTGGTGCGGGGAGCAGGCACGGGCCGTACCAAACAGGGAACACGCACCACTGGTCTGGTGCGAGGAGCAGGAACGGGCCGGGCCAGACTGGCGACACGCACCACTGGCCTGGTGCGAGGAACAGGAACGGGCCGGGCCGGACTATGAACACGCACCACTAGTCTGGTGTGAGGAGCAGGAACGGGCCGGGCCGGACTGGCGACATACGCCACTGGCCTGGTGCGAGGAACAGGAACGGGCCGGGCCTGACTGGGAACACGCACCACTAGTCTAGTGCGAGGAGCAGGAATGGGCCGGGCCGGACTGGCGACATGCACCACTGGCTTGGTGCGGGGAGCAGGCACGGGCCGTACCGGACTGGGAACACGCACCACTGGCCTGGTGCGAGGAACAGGAACTGGGCAGGCCGGACTGGGAACACGCACCACTAGTCTGGTGCGAGGAGCAGGAACGGGACGGGCTGGACTGGGGACACACACCACTGGCTTGGTGCGGGGAGCAGGTACGGGGCGTACCGGGCTGGCGACATGCACCACTGGCTTGGTGCGGGGAGCAGGCACGGCCCGTACCGGATTGGGAACACTTACCACTGGCTTGGTGCGAGGAACAGGAATGGGCCGGGCTGGACTGGCGACACGCACCACTGGCTTGGTGCGGGGAGCAGGCACGGGCCGTACCGGACTGGGAACTGACGTTAGAGATCTCCGACTGTACCAGTCTTTCACTCTCCGCGCCCAGTCCTCCTCCCGTGTGGACTCCTCCCTGGGCCACCACGAGTGCAGTGGTCGGGGCTCTTCTCCATCGATCCCCGACCACCATTTTAGTCACCCCAAAATGTTTTGTTGGGGCTGTCTCTCGAGCTTCCTCCTCGGCCGGCGCCTTCTGTGTTGCCATTGCTCCTCTCTAAACTGGGCCTTCACTGTCTCCTCCCAAGGACGGCGATCCATCCCAGCCTGAATCTCCTCCCATGTCCAGGATCCCTTTCCGTCCAGGATCTCCTCCCAAGTCCAGGATGTCTGCTCCTGGGCACGCTGCTTGGTCCATTTTTGGTGGGATCTTCTGTCACGTTCGTTGAAGGACGGGTCAGACCAAGGCGCAGCGTGAAATGCATACATGTTTATTATAACGATAAACACACGAACAAAACAACGTAACGTGAAGTCCTCAGGCTAAACACAATACAAGCCTATACACGGAACAAGATCCCACCACTAATGATCACAAACAGGCTACTTAAGTATGATCCCCAATCAGAGACAACGAGCGACAGCTGCCTCTGATTGGGAATCACACCCGGCCAAACAGAAACAGAACAACTAGAAATAAACATAGAATATACAACATAGATCTCCACACCCTGACTCAACATACCAGAGTCCCATAAGTCAGGGTGTGACACATACTTTGGTGCGAAAACTGCAAATCAATCCCAGAACAACAACAAACGACCTTGTGAAGATGCTGGACAAAACAGGTACAAAAGTCTCTATATCCACAGCAAAACGAGTCCTATATCGACATAACCTGAAAGGCCGCTCAGCAAGGAAGAAGCCACTGCTCCAAAACCGCCATAAAAAAGCCAGACTACGGTTTGTAACTGCACATGGGGACAAAGAGTAGAACTGTTTGGCCATAATGACCATCGTTATGTTTGGAGGAAAAAGGGGGACGCTTGTAGCCTGTTTACCCTCTCACATAAAGCTAAATAAAACAATGCATAAAAGTGTTGTAAAATATTACCATTGTGGCATTCTTGATGGCAAGATTATAAAAATATAAAACTAATTTTACAAGGTGGTGGTGCAGAATGTGATGGGTCTCCGGTGGATCGCCAGTGAAGCTGTCAGGTGTCAGTGTGCAGCGTTAGGACGGAGTCAGGCGCAGGACACAGAACTGAGTGATAGACAAACTTTACTTTAAAAACAACAAATCTAATTTCCACGCAGGGAAATAACATCTGTCACGGTCGTTGAAGGACGGGTCAGACAAAGGCGCAGCGTGAAATGCATACATGTTTATTCATTAAAATAAACACACGAACAAAAACAACAAAACAACGTAACGTGAAGTCCTCAGGCTAAACACAATACAAGCCTAAACACGGAACAAGATCCCACAACCATAGTAGGCAACTGGGCTACCTAAGTATGATCCCCAATCAGAGACAACGAGCGACAGCTGTCTCTGATTGGGAATCACACCCGGCCAAACATAGAAAACCAATACCTAGATTCTACACATAGAAAACATAACATAGATACTAAACATGCACGCCCTGACCAAACTAACCAGAGTTCTATAGGTCAGGGCGTGACAGTACCCCCCCTCCCCCCCCCCCCCCAAAGGTGCGGACTCCGGCTTCGGGCGTGACGTCTCCTCCCTTACTGACTCCACTGGCCTGGTGCGAGGAATAGGAACGGGCCGGGCCGGACTGGGAACACGCACCACTAGTCTGGTGCGTGGAACAGGAAAAGGCCGGGCCGGACTATGAACATGCACCACTAGTCTGGTGTTAGGAGCAGGAACGGGCCGGGCCGGACTGGCGACATGCACCACTGACCTGGTGCGAGGAAAAGGAACGGGCCGGGCCGGACTGGCGACATGCACCACTGGCTTGGTGCGGGGAGCAGGCACGGGCCGTACTGGACTGGGAAACACGCACCACTGGCCTGGTGCGAGGAACAGGAACTGGCCGGGCCGGACTGGGAACACGCACCACTAGTCTGGTGCGAGGAGCAGGAACGGGCCGGGCCGGACTGGGGACACACACCACTGGCTTGATGCGGGGAGCAGGTACGGGGCGTACCGGGCTGGCGATATGCACCACATGCTTGGTGCGGGGAGCAGGCACGGCCCGTACCGGATTGGGAACACGCACCACTGGCTTGGTGAGAGGAACAGGAATGGGCCGGGCTGGACTGGTGACATGCACCACTGGCTTGGTGCGGAGAGCAGGCACGGGCCGTACCGGACTGGAAACACGCACCACTGGTCTGGTGCGAGGAGCAGGAACGGGCCGGGCCGGACTGGCGACACGCACCACTGGCCTGGTGCGAGGAACAGGAACGGGCCGTACCGGACTGGGAACACGCACCACTGGTCTGCTGCGAGGAGCAGGAACGGGCCGGGCCGGACTGGCGACACGCACCACTGGCCTGGTGCGAGGAACAGGAACGGGCCGGGCCGGACTGGGAACACGCACCACTGGCTTGGTGCGAGACGCAGGCATGAGGTGTACCGGACTGGGAACTGACGTTAGAGATCTCCGACTTTACAAGTCTTTCACTCCCCGCACCCAGTCCTCCTCCCGTGAGGACTCCTCCCTGGGCCCCCACGAGTGCAGTGGTCGGGGCTCTTCTCCATCGATCCCCGACCACCATTTTAGTCCCCCCAAAATGTTTTTTTGGGGCTGTCTCTCGAGCTTCCTCCTCGGCCGGCGCCTTCTGTGATGCCGTTGCTCCTCTCTAATCTGGGCCTTCACTGTCTCCTCCCAAGGACAGCGATCCATCCCAGCCTGAATCTCCTCCCATGTCCAGGATCCCTTTCCGTCCAGGATCTCCTCCCATGTCCAGGATGTCGGCTCCTGGGCACGCTGCTTGGTCCATTTTTGGTGGGATCTTCTGTCACGTTCGTTGAAGGACGGGTCAGACCAAGGCGCAGCGTGAAATGCATACATGTTTATTATAACGATAAACACACGAACAAAACAACAAAACAACGTAACGTGAAGTCCTCAGGCTAAACACAATACAAGCCTATACAGGAACAAGATCCCACCACTAATGATCACAAACAGGCTACTTAAGTATGATCCCCAATCAGAGACCACGAGCGACTGCTGCCTCTGATTGGGAATCACACCCGGCCTAACATAGAAGTAGAACAACTAGAACTAAACATAGAATATACAACATAGATCTCCACACCCTGACTCAGCATACAAGAGTCCCATAAGTCAGGGTGTGACACATACTTTGGTGCGAAAACTGCAAATCAATCCCAGAACAACAACATACGACCTTGTGAAGATGCTGGACAAAACAGGTACAAAAGTATCTATATCCACAGTAAAACGAGTCCTATATCGACATAACCTGAAAGGCCGCTCAGCAAGGAAGAAGCCACTGCTCCAAAACCACCATAAAAAAGCCAGACTACGGTTTGCAACTGCACATGGGGACAAAGATCTTACTTTTTGGAGAAATGTCCTCTGGTCTGATGAAACAAAAAGTAGAACTGTTTGGCCATAATGACCATCGTTATGTTTGGAGGGAAAAGGGGTTGCTTGTAGCCTGTTTACCCCTCTAAATAACTAACTAGCTAAATAAAACAACGCATAAAAGTGTTGTAAAATATTACCATTGTGGCATTCTTGATGGCAAGATTATAAAAATATAAAACTCATTTTACAAGGTGGTGGTGCAGAATGTGATGGGTCTCCGGTGGATCGCCAGTGAAGCTGTCAGGTGTCAGTGTGCAGCGGTAGGACGGAGTCAGGTGCAGGACACAGAACTGAGTAATAGACAAACTTTACTCGAAAAACAACAAATCTAATTTCCACGCAGGGAAATAACATCTGTCACGGTCGTTGAAGGACGGGTCAGACCAAGGCGCAGCGTGAAATGCATACATGTTTATTTATTAAAATAAACACACGAGCAAAAACAACAAAACAACGTAACGTGAAGTCCTCAGGCTAAACACAATACAAGCCTAAACACGGAACAAGATCCCACAACCATAGTAGGCAACTGGGCTACCTAAGTATGATCCCCAATCAGAGACAACGATGGACAGCTGTCTCTGATTGGGAATCACACCCGGACGAAACATAGAAAACCAATACCTAGATTCTACACATAGAAAACATAACATAGATACTAAACATGCACGCCCTGACCTAACTAACTAGAGTTCTATAGGTCAGGGCGTGACAACATCAGCTCACAGCAGTATAAACACCAAACAAAGAACAATCACGCACAACAACGTGAGGGAACCAGAGGGCTAAATAGGGAAACAAATTAACGTGATGGGAACCAGGTGTGTACAATACAGACAAAACAATTGGAAAACAGAAACGTAGATCGGTGGCAGCTAGAAAGCCGGTGACGACGACCGCCGAACGCCGACCGCCCAAGGAGAGGCACTAACTTCGGCGGAAGTCGTGACAGAAGCCTGGACCTCCTCCTCGGTGTTTCACACCCCCCGTCTCATGCCCTACCTGGGGGGGTACCCTGGGTATCACTATCCGTCGTGGAGAGATACCGGCCTAAGGGACTACCTGCTTAGCATCCGCCCCGACGACCAACCTGCCAATAACCCCGGAAACAGCAATGTTAGGTAGGATTTTTTACCCCATTCTAACGATTTTATTTCACTCCTTCATTACTTTATACATTATGTTTATCTACTATCATTTAAAAGTTTTTTTTTTTTTTTTTTTTTTAATACCTACATTGCTTATTATAAATACCCCCAAAAAATGTTATTCCTCTATAACACTTCCTTCTCTGTTCTGGTAAGGTGAGACAGCTCTGGGAGGCTGTGTTTGGGTGCAGGTTCGGTGCAGGTTGGGTGGAGGCTGCGGGTGGTGTGCGTACAGGACAGGAGGACTTGAGGGATGTGGAGACCAACTATGGGCACGTGTCTGAGCTCAGACCAGGGTATAATGTGGCCGTGTCACTCTGACCCATGTCCTGCATGACGTACTGCAGTGTGTGCCAAGGAGAGGACCTTTCAGTGGGCACCGCTGTGCCAGCCTACAGAGACTGGAGCTCTGGCAGGTGGCTTACATTCACACACACATACAGTGAGGAAAAAAAGTATTTGATCCCCTGCTGATTTTGTACGTTTGCCCACTGACAAAGACATGATCAGTCTTTAAATTTAATGGTAGGTATCTTTGAACAGTGAGAGACAGAATAACAAACAAAAAATCCAGAAAAACGTATGACAGAAATGTTATAAATTGATTTGCATTTTAATGAGGGAAATAAGTAGTGACCCCTCTGCAAAACATGACTTAGTACTTGGTGGCAAAACCCTTGTTGGCAATCACAGAGGTCAGACGTTTCTTGTAGTTGGCCACCAGGTTTGCACACATCTCAGGAGGGATTTTGTCCCACTCCTCTGTGCACATCTTCTCCAAGTCATTAAGATTTCGAGCCTGACATTTGGCAACTCAAACCTTCAGCCCCCTCCACAGATTTTCTAAGGGATTAAGGTCTGGAGACTGTCTAGGCCACTCCAGGACCTTAATGTGCTTCTTCTTGAGCCACTCCTTTGTTGCCTTGGCCGTGTGTTTTGGGTCATTGTCATGCTGGAATACCCATCCACGACCCATTTTCAATGCCCTGGCTGAGGGAAGGAGGTTCTCACTCAAGATTTGAACGTACATGGCCCCGTCCATCATCCCTTTGATGCGGTGAAGTTGTCCTGTCCCCTTAGCAGAAAAACACCCCCAAAGCATAATGTTTCCACCTCCATGTTTGACGGTGGGGATGGTGTTCTTGGGGTCATAGGCAGCATTCCTCCTCCTCCAAACACGGCGAGTTGAGTTGATGCCAAAGAGGTCCATTTTGGTCTCATCTGACCACAACACTTTCATCCAGTTCTCCTCTAAATCATTCAGATGTTCATTGGCAAACTTCAGACGGGCCTGTATATGTGCTTTCTTGAGCAGGGGGACCTTGCGGGCGCTGCAGGATTTCAGTCCTTCACGGCGTAGTGTGTTACCAATGGTTTTCTTGGTGACTATGGTCCCAGCTGCCTTGAGATCATTGACAAAATCCTCCCGTGTAGTTCTGGGCTGATTCCTCACCGTTCTCATGATCATTGCAACTCCACGAGGTGAGATCTTGCATGGAGCCCCAGGCCGAGGGAGATTGAGAGTTATTTTGTGTTTCTTCCATTTGCGAATAATCGCACCAACTGTTGTCACCTTCTCACCAAGGTGCTTGGTGATGGTCTTGTAGCCCATTCCAGCCTTGTGTAGGTCTACAATCTTGTCCCTGACATCCATGGAGAGCTCTTTGGTCTTGGCCATGGTGGAGAATTTGGAATCTGATTGATTGATTGCTTCTGTGGACAGGTGTCTTTTATACAGGTAACAAACTGAGATTAGGAGCACTCCCTTTAAGAGTGTGCTCCTAATCTCAACTCGTTACCTGTATAAAAGACACCTGGGAGCCAGAAATCTTTCTGATTGAGAGGGGGTCAAATACTTATTTCCCTCATTAAAATGCAAATCAATTTATAACATTTTTGACATGCGTATTTCTGGATTTTTGTTTTGTTATTCTGTCTCTCACTGTTCAAATAAACCTACCATTAAAATTAAAATTATAGACTGATCATTTCTTTGTCAGTGGGCAAACGTACAAAATCAGCAGGGGATCAAATACTTTTTTCCCTCACTGTAGGCACACAGGTCCAGACGGAAACTTTGCCAACTGTTTACTTCTGTTTACTTTTTTCTTTGTCAAGGTCCGCTGACTACATACTGTATTTCTCTACATCCTCTCCCTCCTTCCCTCTCTTCCCTCCTTCCCTCCATCCCCCTCCTCTGGTCAGCTGGTCCATTACCTGGAGAGGGTTAACTTCACCACGGGGTGGGAGCGTGCAGTTGGAGAATCTGGGTGTGGTCGACGAATCAGCCCCCGCAGGAACAGAGCTCAAACTGGACGAGGATAAAAGTTGAGTCACAAAAGGTCATTTGAAAAGTGATATAGCATATTTCACTACTGAAAAAGTAACATTGTAAACCATTGGTCCGTTCCAAGGAACTGTGAGATTGTAGAATACACATTCAATTGTATGTTACCTCTCGGTATATAGTTGACGAGCTATATGTCCGAAGTAGCCTCTCATTGAATATCTGCAACTCAAGGTAGCACAAATTTAGGAAGGAAAATAAAGGAAAAGAAGCGACGGAAGCATGCTTTAGGGTAGTTTTCATGTGTGTGTGAGAGAAAGAGAGTGTGTGTGTGTGAGAGAAAGAGAGTGTGTGTGTGCGCAATGAAAGATGTCTCTGCTGTGTTTCAGCTGTGTGGATTGTGCAGAGAGTTATATGCTCGACTCATGCTTTGATAAGATTTTATGTTAGATATATATACATACAGTGGGGAAAAAAAGTATTTAGTCAGCCACCAATTGTGCAAGTTCTCCCACTTAAAAAGATGAGAGAGGCCTGTAATTTTCATCATAGGTACATGTCAACTATGACAGACAAAATGAGGAAAAAAAATCCAGAAAATCACATTGTAGGATTTTTTATGAATTTATTTGCAAATTATGGTGGAAAATAAGTATTTGGTCAATAACAAAAGTTTCTCAATACTTTGTTATATACCCTTTGTTGGCAATGACACAGGTCAAACGTTTTCTGTAAGTCTTCACAAGGTTTTCACACACTGTTGCTGGTATTTTGGCCCATTCCTCCATGCAGATCTCCTCTAGAGCAGTGATGTTTTGGGGCTGTCGCTGGGCAACACGGACTTTCAACTCCCTCCAAA
This sequence comes from Coregonus lavaretus, assembly GCF_964263955.1. Taxonomy (NCBI): domain Eukaryota; kingdom Metazoa; phylum Chordata; class Actinopteri; order Salmoniformes; family Salmonidae; genus Coregonus; species Coregonus lavaretus. The sequence goes on from NW_028159156.1 coordinate 140,261, forward strand.
GATTTTCTATGGGGTTGAGATCTGGAGACTAGCTAGGCCACTCCAGGACCTTGAAATGCTTCTTACGAAGCCACTCCTTCGTTGCCCGGGCGGTGTGTTTGGGATCATTGTCATACTGAAAGACCCAGCCACATTTCATCTTCAATGCCCTTGCTGATGGAAGGAGGTTTTCACTCAAAATCTCACGATACATGGCCCCATTCATTATTTCCTTTACACGGATCAGTCGTCCTGGTCCCTTTGCAGAAAAACAGCCCCAAAGCATGATGTTTCCACCCCCATGCTTCACAGTAGGTATGGTGTTCTTTGGATGCAACTCAGCATTCTTTGTCCTCCAAACACGACGAGTTGAGTTTTTACCAAAAAGTTATATTTTGGTTTCATCTGACCATATGACATTCTCCCAATCCTCTTCTGGATCATCCAAATGCACTCTAGTAAACTTCAGATGGGCCTGGACATGTACTGGCTTAAGCAGGGGGACACGTCTTGCACTGCAGGATTTCAGTCCCTGGCGGCGTAGTGTGTTACTGATGGTAGGCTTTGTTACTTTGGTCCCAGCTCTCTGCAGGTCATTCACTAGGTCCCCCCGTGTGGTTCTGGGATTTTTGCTCACCGTTCTTGTGATCATTTTGACCCCACAGGGTGAGATCTTGCGTGGAGCCCCAGATCGAGGGAGATTATCAGTGGTCTTGTATGTCTTCCATTTCCTAATAATTGCTCCCACAGTTGATTTCTTCAAACCAAGCTGCTTACCTATTGCAGATTCAGTCTTCCCAGCCTGGTGCAGGTCTACAATTTTGTTTCTGGTGTCCTTTGACAGCTCTTTGGTCTTGGCCATAGTGGAGTTTGGAGTGTGACTGTTTGAGGTTGTGGACAGGTGTCTTTAATACTAATAACAAGGTCAAACAGGTGCCATTAATAGAGGTAACGAGTGGAGGACAGAGGAGCCTCTTAAAGAAGAAGTTACAGGTCTGTGAGAGCCAGAAATCTTGCTTGTTTGTAGGTGACCAAATACTTATTTTCCACCATAATTAGCAAATAAATTCATTAAAAATCCTACAATGTGATTTTCTGGAGAGAAAAAAATCTCAATTTGTCTGTCATAGTTGACGTGTACCTATGATGAAAATTACAGGCCTCTCTCATCTTTTTAAGTGGGAGAACTTGCACAATTGGTGGCTGACTAAATACTTTTTTCCCCCACTGTATATATGGTTTGGTTGAGAACAGGGGTTTTAGTTTTTTGTAAGGAAATCTGTTAATTACGGTTAAAACCTTATGAGTCTCCATTTGAGATAATGTTTTCAAATTTGTTAAAATCTATGAGCCCCCGGGAGGACGTTATGATTGTATAGAGAGGATTTGTAATGGATAAGAAAATAAGTATAAATCTGCAGATTGGAGTAGAATGGGTGAAGAAAGAGGAGAGAGAAAATAGACTAAAGTAAAGTTAAGTAACTTCGAAGTAGGATTTGTGTTCTATGTTTTGTGTCGGTTTATGCGTTTTGTTCAGTGTTAGTGTTGTCTGTGTGGTAAATGTGGTTTGTTGGAAAGAACGGAGAGACATCTGGCTGTTTGACTCAGAGAAAAATTGCTTGCGGGAGTGCTCATCTCACTCTGAAGATACACTCATAAATGAACTGCGCATGTGTGGAATTTTAGGAGTTTACAGTTACACAGAACAAATATTCCACTCCCCTGCCTGCACTGAGCTGCTGTGACACGCAGACTTATAGCTGAAACAAGAAAGGGGGAGACTTGAGTACACACAAATAAAGTATTTGGTTTGTTAAGTGGTTGTTGCTTGACTAAGAAAACATATATGATGATTACTCAGACGGAGAGAGAGGAGGTGCTGACCAGTGCGTCACGCGACAGCGTGTGCTGTCCCGGATCCAGTCCAATTATGGCCAGTACTGTTCTATCCACAAACTTACTTTCCCTTACAGGATATTATAGATGAAGGGCATTTATCTGTTTGTGTATGCCTAACATATTTCATGTTGTGACCATTTAACAGGGACTTGGCAACAGACTGATCAATTGATGTAATTGAGAATTGCACATTGAAGTTTTCTTTGTGCATGGGTTGTTTTGATTAGAGTTGTGTTGGAAATCCAGCACTGAGATTATTCTGTAAAATTAAGGTGATTGGGTGCTTATTAAGCAATTGGTTTGTGGGTGCTGTAGTGTTGCTGGATTACAAGTCTTTCTTTTTTGATTGCTCTGAAGTTGACCAGTTTCCTTTACTTTTCTTTAGATTGCCACTAATCAATAATTTGGTAGAGCAATAGGAGGGAAAGATAAGCTACAGCTTAAAGTATTTTTTGGTTTACAAATTAATTAGTTTAAAATAATAATAATAATAATAATAATAATAATAATAATAATAAAATAATTCACAATAAAGGATTATAAAAGAGTTGTTACAATGCGGAAAAAGGACATCAAAACTATGAAAGTAATTACTCCTGTTGATGTAGTGCAAAAGAGTAATCCTCTAGTTAATGGTATTGCAAGGTTATCTGGAAAATGGCATAAACGTTGGCCTGACATTGAACAACCATGGCCAGTGGAAGGGACTCTTAACCCAGACGTAATTAAAATAATGCAAGTGCTTGTGTCCACGTATAAGGCAGATCAAAAGAAGGGAAAAAAAGGGGAACAACGTAAAGAAAAGAGACAAAGAGAGCTGGGTGTTCTTAAGCTGTTTGAAAATGAGGGAGAAAAACTGATAAAAGACACAAAAGATAAAAGAGACAGAGGTATAGAGAAAATGGCAAAAGAGGCGAAGGTAACAGAAAAACGAATGGCAGAAGTCAATACACCTTTCTCACATACGGATTCAGCAAAAAGACCCCCACCTTACGAGGAAGAAGTAGAGTTTAAGGACGTCTATCCTCAGCTTCCAGTGATCATTCAGGAGGGTGATTATTGCATCAGAGATGAAGATGAACGAATAATAGAGAGAGGACAAGCAGAAATGACCATAAAGATGAATCCAAACTCCAAAAATAAGAAGAAAATGACATGTCTGGAAACTAAGGGTAGAGTGAGGTTCAGGAGGATGGAATTTGAAGATGTGAATGATGATGATCAGAGTGATTTAGAAGAGATCATGGGTGGATATGACCCTGTGATCAGACGGCGGTTGGCCAGAGCGGAAAGAAGGGGTGATGGAAGTTGGAAGAAGAAGGATACAAGAGATTCGACCTCTGATGAAAGTGAAGATGGAGACAGCGATGAAGATTTGGAGATTAAAGGTGCTTTATGTTCAAGAGGATTTTATCCTACAATGACTAGCACAGAAGAAATAGAAAGATATATGGATCGATGCATGGCATGCTTGGATAAGGCGAATAATTTAGAAGAAGTAAGAGAATTGGAAGAACAACTCAAGAAGCTGAAGATACAGAAGGAAAAACTGCTGAAAAAAAGGATCCCAGAAATTGGAGAGGAGGTTTACAAGAAAAGGGAGCACAAGTAAGAAGATGATGCCAGTGATAATCCGAGGACAGAACCTGGAGTATAAGCCTTTGCAGAATACCGATATGTCAGATATACATGAGAAGCTGCCTACTCTTCAAGATGGAGCATATCCTTGGATTTCAAAGTTGGAAGAAATTACGGTGGGAACACAGTCTGCCATAGGAGACATTAAAATACTTTTGGCTAATTGCCTTGGGATTCCAGGTATGGAAGAGATTTTTCAGAGAGCTAGACTTAATCGATATATGGGGACTGCGGTGAATGATCCTGAGTTGTTAGCTGCAAGTAGAAATCGGCTGTGGAGAGCACTGAAAGATACGTTTCCAACAAATGTGCATCCTGACAACATTCTGATTGACCAACTAGGACAACAAGAAAATCCGAGAGCCTATGTGTCAAGAGCTCATCAAGTGGTCCAACCACAATTGTCCCAGCCACCACTAGTGGGACCAGTTGTTTCATATCCACAGCCAGTTTCCGGACAGACACAGAATTGGAGAGGAAGAGGACGAGAAGGTTTAGGAAGAGGAAGAGGAGGAGGAGGAAGATGTAATCCATACTTCCAGCAATCTTCAGAAGTGTGTTATAATTGTGGACAGGTTGGTCACTTTGCCTGTGAGTGTAATGGGCCAGGAGGAAACAGCAGAGGAAATTTCAGAGGAAGATACAGGGGCCAGTCAAGATCATTTGGAGGACCGGTGAACCCTTATAGAGGCCCAGAGCCAGGATGCTAGAGGTGCCCAGAAGATCTGAAAGGGGGGTGTCAGCTGGTAGCATCAGGACCGGAAAAGGATCCAACAATTGAGGTGAAAGTAAATAACCGACCATTTGAAGTGATGGCGGATAGCGGAGCTGCTTTCACCTGTGTTCGGCCTGAAAATGCTACACATCTCCCTATGTCCAATCAACTGATTCGGACAATCGGGTTTGAGGGAGTGAAACAGCTGATTCCTTTTACGGAACCAATTGAGCTCTGCTATAAAAATCAGAAAACTACAATACCAATACTGGTATCGGAACATACACCTATTGCATTGTTGGGAAGAGATGCATTGTGTAGATTGAATTGTACAATAAAATGTACGCCAGACGGCTGTCTGGTAGAAATGCCAAAAGATACGGTTTACCAATTGTTGATGACGACAGAGATTGACTCTTCTTCAGTATTTTGGATTGGAAATCTCAGTGCAGATTTTTTGAAGCCGGCTAAGATATGGGAGAAATTCATGTGGCAAACATGCCAGATGCGAGGCTTCAGGAATATCAATTTCATTGTACGCTCAAGTATTTCAAGAATGCTGCCCAATCGAACTCAGAGGAATGGTTGAGTCATCAACCAAAGAAAGTTCAACTCAGCTCATGTTACATAATTTTAGGAACACAAGGAGCAGCTATGAAGATAAACACAGACGATTATCTAGATAAAGAATTTGAGATTGAGAAGAGTGTGCCACATGTGACCTTGTTGGTTTCTGAAGACTATGAGCAGAAGCATATCGGAGAAATTATGACAGAAGCAGAGAAAGCTGTTTTTGTACCGATGAAAGAGAATTTTGACATCAGCCCAACCGGTGAAAGTTGAACTTTGCCAGGAGCCAGACCTCCTTGGAAGAATCAGTATCCATTGAAAGATGAAGCAATCCAAGGGATCGAACCACAAATTGAAGGACTTTCGAAAGCAGGTGTTTTGAAGACAATAAAAAATCCTCAGAGTAACACGCCTTTGTTGCCTGTGAAAAAACCCGATGAGACTTATCGTGTGGTTCATGATTTGAGAGCGGTGAATGAGGTAGTGACTGATTTTCCAGCAGAAGTGCCAGCCCCGCAAACCTTGTTAGCCCAAATTCCTCCTGATGCGACACATTTCACGGTGTTAGACTTATGTGGTGCATTTTTTAGTGTTCCACTTAGTGTAGAAAGTCAGGGTTTATTTGGGTTCACATATAATGGACAGTTCTATGAGTACAGGAGATTGCCACAGGGGTTCAAGCATAGCCCTCACATTTTCAATAAAGTACTGAAGGACCATTTGGTAGGGATAGATCAGATATTGCAAAGCACTGTCATTCAGTATGTGGATGGTATAATTATCTGTTCACAGAATAAGGAAACATGTCATAAAGACTCAATTAAATTGCTACAGGAATTGGCAGAAAAGGGGCATAAGGTTTCACAGAAAAAGTTGCAATATTGCCAGGAGAAGGTCGTTTATTTGGGTCAGAAAATAATGCATGGACACAGAAGCATTTCTGACAGTCAATTGGAAGCTATTCGTAAGGCTCAGAAGCCTAGAACTGTCAGAGAGATGATGACGTTTCTTGGTATTGCTGGTTATTCTTCAGCCTGGGTTGAGGGCTATGCTAGTTTGACGGGGCCTTTGAGAGCTATGGTTAAAGATACTGGGAATGGTCAACTCTATAGCAAACTTTCCTGGACACAGGAAGGCCTTGTAGCATTTGAAACGATCAAACAGAGGTTACAAGAGGCACCAGCACTCACACTACAAGACTACTCTAAGAATGTCTTGCTATATGTGTCTACTTCTACTGGAGGTAAATATGCATGTGCAGTTCTTTGTCAGCCAACAGGTACAGGGACGAATCCTCAACCTATTTCCTACTACTCTACTGCCTATTCAGAAGTAGAACTAGGGCTACCACTGTGCTACAGAGCAATGGTGGGAGTATATTTAATGTATGACAAAGCATCATCTGTTACGATGGGTTACCCAGTAACAATTCTTACCCATCATAGTCTCAGAAATCTTCTGAACTATGGAAAATATACATTGACTATGCCTAGGCTCAGAGACTATCACAGGCTCTTAGAGCAGGAAGATGTCACCCTAGTGAAGTGTGATACGGTGAATCCAGCCGAGAATTTGCCAACTTCAGAGGATGGTGAGCCACATGATTGTGTTAAAGAAGCAGAGAAATACTCGAGGCTTAGATCAGATTTGCAAGCCCTTCCATTACGTGAGGCAGACCTGGAGTATTGGACTGATGGGTCTTGTTATCTTGTGGGAGATACATTGTGTGCTGGCTATGCAGTAGTTAAAGCCCAAGGAACTGGATTTGTTGTTGAAAAGGCTGAAGTAATACCACAGCCTGCGTCCGCACAACTTGCTGAACTTGTGGGGCTAACAGAAGCGTGTTTGTTAGCAGAAGGAAAGCGAGTGACGATATATACTGATTCTGCATATGTACATAGTGTATGTCATTTGTTTGGAGCAGTGTGGAAAGGTCGAGGGTTTAAGAAAACGGATGGTTCTCCGACACAACATCATGTGCAAATAATGAAACTGTTGCATGCTATGATGAAGCCTAAAGAGATAGCGATAGCTAAGTGTGCAGCTCATAAAACAGATGTGTCAAAAGTCACACAAGGGAACAAAGCTGCTGATGAAGCTGCAAAAGCCATCACAGGAGCGGACAAATTGGGCAAGGTTTTTCTGGTCACTCATGGAGTGGACTTGGAAGACAAAATTACGCTTAAGGATGTGATTTTGATGCAGGAAGCTTCTTCTACGATTGACAAACAGTTATGGCTAGACCGAGGTGCCGTCAAAGATGCTACGGGTCTTTGGAGAAACCATGAGGGGTTGATAGTAGGGCCTCTAGACCTATTAGGTCTGATGATTCAGGAAGCACATGGGTTAGCTCATGTTGCAAGGGGGGAGGTTAGGAGAAAAATCACAAAGGAGTATGGTTTTTGGGCACCATATTTGCTTGAACAGGTTGACTATGTCATAGGCAGGTGCACAATCTGTCTGAAAAATAATGTTTGCAGGGGTGTGACTGTTCTTCCTGGTCACATTCCAACACCGAGAGGTCCTATGCGTGAGTTGGTTATCGACTTTGTTGATATGATAAAACCAGTTGAAGGGAAAAGATACATGCTGGTGGTTGTGGATAGATTTTCACGATGGCCGGAGGCCTGTCCAACCAAGCGAAAAGACGCTCAGTCGGTTGCCAAGTTCTTGTGTAAGCAGGTGGAGATTTCCCGATCGAATATCCTCAGATAATGGGAAAGAATTTGTGGATAAATCAGTGAAATTGATTTTGCAAAAATTGGGAATTAAGCAACGTCTAGGAGCAGTTTATCACCCACAAAGTCAAGGGATTTGTGAAAAAATTAATGGTGTTTTGAAAAATCGCATTGACAAGATTTGCCAGCATACGGGTCTAAACTGGATAGCGGCGCTCCCTTTAGCATTAATGGTGTGTCGCTCAAATGAGTTGCATGATCTACGTATGACACCCCATGAACTGGTCACAGGAAGAAGGATGCCTACGCCTTGTTTGCGAACAAGCGGAAAGGGTCCAAGTTTGGCTCTTTTGGAAGATGAAATGAGAGCGTATGTTACATATATGGCCAATTTTCATAAAAAGTTGTCCACATATGTTTCTGACAGGCAGAGAAAAGAAGAGGTGTAGGAGAAGCTCAATGAGCAAAAAAAGGAGTACAGTGCAACCTGGGGACAAGGTGTTCGTGAAGGTATTTAGAAGGAAGTGGTATAACGAACGTCGTGAAGGACCATTTGAAGTTTTTCTTAGTACTGGAACGGCTGTCCAGGTTAAAGGGTCTCCAACGTGGTATCATTTGTCACATTGTGTTAAAGCGCCTAGAGAAGAGGTGCCACGCGCAGAGAGCCAAGATGTTGAAGGCTCAAGAGAGCAGGATGAAGATAGGGAAGAACAGACAGAAGGAGAGATGCATGACAATATCCAGAGTCAAAACCCAGAAGGAGAGATTGTCCATGCTGTGGACAACGTTGATGATCATGTGTACACTTCTGATGATGCCAGACACGACTCTGCAATGGATGGACAGGAAAGGAGATTTGGGGACATTGATTTTCAATACGTCCCAGAAACAACAGGGCATATTTCAGTGGAATGTGAAACCGCAGAGATCACCAAGGGCAACTCTGTTACAGGAGAAGCTGGTGATACGGTTAGACAAAGTAGCCCCAGACCAGTTCGGAAAAAAGTCAGACCAAAACGTTACGAAAACTAGGGTTGAAGTAACTCTAGGAAAGTCTTTGTTATTGACTTTTGCGAAGGTTATGATATTGAGATGGGTTGGAGTTGTGATGCCTGGAGACAACACTCAGATGCCGTTGTTAACCGTGACTGATCTAGATGGAGATGAACAAGTGGTACTGGATGGAGTATTGATGGATAGATATCCATTTTGAATATCTGATTGTGCAATAATTTTCACATTTCTTTGCATATTGTTGTGATATTTACTGTTTTCTTATGAATCAAAGGGGGGAAATGGAATGTGATTCATTTTTATATATCATTTTTATATATTATTTTTGATATTGATGTTTAAATTGTCATGTGTTGCTTTGCAAAAGATACTGGTTGGTGTTTTCTTTTCTTCCAGAAGCATATGGGGAATGTGTAGTGTGGGATTCAAATACTCAAACATGGACAATATGAATTTTTATTTTATTTTTTTATTTCACCTTTATTTAACCAGGTAAACCAGTTGAGAACAAGTTCTCATTTACAACTGCGACCTGGCCAAGATAGAGCAAAGCAGTGCGATAAAAACAACAACACAGAGTTACATATGGGGTAAAACAAAACAAAGTCAAAAATACAACAGAAATACATATAATATACAGTGTGTGCAAATTTAGCAAGTTATGGAGGTAAGGCAATAAAATAGGCTATAGTGCAAAATAATTACAATTAGTATTAACACTGGAATGATAGATGTGCAAGAGATGATGTGCAAATAGAGATACTGGGGTACAAATGAGCAAAATAAATAACAATATAGGGATGAGGTAGTTGGGCGGGCTAATTTCAGATGGGCTGTGTACAGGTGCAGTGATCGGTAAGGTGCTCTGACAACTGATGCTTAAAGTTAGTGAGGGAGATAAGTGTCTCCAGCTTCAGAGATTTTTGCAATTTGTTCCAGTCATTGGCAGCAGAGAACTGGAAGGAATTGCAGCCAAAGGAGGTGTTGGCTTTGGGGATGACCAGTGAGATATACCCGCTGGAGCGCAGACTACGGGTGGGTGTTGCTATGGTGACCAATGAGCTAAGATAAGGCGGGGATTTGCCTAGCAGGGATTTACAGATGGCCTGGAGCCAGTGGGTTTCGCGACGAATATGTAGTGAGGACCAGCCAACAAGAGCCTACAGGTCACAGTGGTGGGTATTATATGGGGCTTTGGAGACAAAACGGATGGCACTGTGATAGACTACATCCAATTTGCTGAGTAGAGTGTTGGAGGCTATTTTGGAAATGACATCGCCGAAGTCAAGGATCGGTAGGATAGTCAGTTTTACGAGGGCATGTTTGGCAGCATGAGTGAAGGAGGCTTTGTTGCGAAATAGGAAACCGATTCTAGATTTAACTTTGGATTGGAGATTCTTAATGTGAGTCTGGAAGGAGAGTTTACAGTCTAACCAGACACCTAGATATTTGTAGTTGTCCACATACTCTAGGTCAGACCCGTCGAGAGTAGTGATTCTATTCGGGTGGGCGGGTGCAAGCAGCGTTCGGTTGAAGAGCATGCATTTAGTTTTACTAGTGTTTAAGAGCAGTTGGAGGCTACTGAAGGAGTGTTGTATGGAATTGAAGCTCGTTTGGAGGTTTGTTAACAAAATGGTGTCGTCTGCGTAGAGGTGGATCTGAGAGTCACCAGCAGCAAGAGCGACGTCATTGATATACACAGAGAAAAGAGTCGGCCCAAGAATTGAATCCTGTGGCACCCCCATAGAGACTGCCATAGGTCCAGACAACAGGCCCTCCGATTTGACACATTGAACTCTATCTGAGAAGTAGTTGGTGAACCAGGCGAGGCAGTCATTTGAGAAACCAAGGCTATTTAGTCTGCCAATAAGAATGCGGTGGTTGACAGAGTCGAAAGCCTTGGCCAGGTCAATGAAAACGGCTGCACAGTACTGTCTATTATCGATCGCGGTTATAATATCGTTTAGGACCTTGAGCGTGGCTGAAGTGCACCCATGACCAGCTCGGAAACCGGATTGCATAGCGGAGAAGGTACGGTGGGATTCGAAATGGTCGGTGATCTGTTTGTTGACTTGGCTTTCAAAAACTTTTGAAAGGCAGGGCAGGATGGATATGGGTCTGTAACAGTTTGGATCTAGAGTGTCACCCCCTTTGAAGAGGGGGATGACCGCGGCAGCTTTCCAATCTCTGGGGATCTCAGACGTTACGAAAGAGAGGTTGAACAGGCTAGTAATAGGGGTTGCGACAATTTCGGCAGCTAGTTTTAGAAAGAAAGGGTCCAGATTGTCTAGCCCAGATGATTTGTAGGGGTCCAGATTTTGCAGCTCTTTTAGAACATCAGCTGTCTGGATTTGTGTGAAGGAGAAGCGGGGGGGGCATGGGCAAGTTGCAGCGGAGGGTGCAGAGCTGGTGGCCGGGGTAGTGGTAGCCAGGTGGAAAGCATGGCCAGCCGTAGCAAAATGCTTGTTGAAATTCTCGATTATTGTAGATTTATCGGTGGTGATAGTGTTTCCTAGCCTCAGTGCAGTGGGCAGCTGGGAGGAAGTGCTCTTATTTTCCATGGACTTTACAGTGTCCCAAAACTTTTTGGAGTTAGTGCTACAGGATGCACATTTCTGTTTGAAAAAGTTAGCCTTTGCTTTCCTAACTGCTTGTGTATATTGGTTCCTAACTTCCCTGAAAAGTTGCATATCGTGGGGGCTATTTGATGCTAATGCAGTACGCCACAGGATGTTTTTGTGCTGGTCAAGGGCAGTCAAGTCTGAGGAGAACCAGGGGCTATATCTGTTCTTAGTTCTGTATTTTTTGAATGGGGCATGTCTATTTAAGATTGAGAGGAAATTACTTTTAAAGAACAACCAGGCATCCTCTACTGACGGAATGAGATCTATATCCATCCAGGATACCTGGGCCAGGTCAATTAGGAAGGCATGCTCGCTGAAGTGTTTTTGGGAGCGTTTGACAGTGATGAGGGGTGGACCGCGGACCCGTTACGGACGCAGGCAATAAGGCAGTGATCGCTGAGATCCTGGTTGAAGACAGCGGAGGTGTATTTAGAGGGTAAGTTAGTCAGGATGATATCTATGAGGGTACCCATGTTTACGGATTTAGGGTTGTACCTGGTAGGTTCGTTGATAATTTGTGTGAGATTGAGGGCATCTAGTTTAGATTGTAGGATGGCCGGGGTGTTAAGCATATCCCAATTTAGGTCACCAAGCAGTACGAACTCTGAGGATAGATGGGGGGCAATCAATTCACATATGGTGTCCAGGGCACAGCTGGGGGCTGAGGGGGGTCTGTAGCAAGCGGCAACAGTGAGAGATTTATTTCTGGAAAGGTGGATTTTTAGAAGTAGAAGCTCAAACTGTTTGGGCACAGACCTGGATAGTATGATGGAGCTCTGCAGGCTATCTCTACAGTAGATTGCAACTCCACCCCCTTTGGCAGTTCTATCTAGACGGAAAATGTTATAGTTGGGGATGGAAATTTCAGAATTTTTGGTGGCCTTCCTAAACCAGGATTCAGACACTGCTAGAACATCAGGGTTGGCGGAGTGTGCTAACGCAGTGAATAACTCAAACTTAGGAAGGAGGCTTCTGATATTTATGTGCAGAAAACCAATACTTTTACGGTTACAGAAGTCAACAAATGATAGCTCCTGGGGAGTAGGAGTGATACTGGGGGCTGCAGGGCCTGGGTTAGCCTCTACATCACCAGAGGAACAGAGGAGGACTAGAATAAGGATACGACTAAAGGCTTTAAGAACTGGTCTTCTAGTGCGTTGGGTACATAGAATAAAGGGGGCAGTTCTCCGGGCGTTGTAGAAAAGATTCAGGGCATTATGTACAGAAAAGGATATGGACTGGAGGAAGTTGAACAAGGACGGTGTGGAAATGTTCAGATTCCATCATCGACGTTGCATTGAAAGTCGACACTGCTGAGGAGCTGCAGTGTAGTGGACTACATTCCAGTGTCTGCAATGATGTATATATACATATTTGCATGTGTAATACATAATTTGTGTCATATTCTTTCTGTATAAATTTTTTGAAGAAGGATGTTTTCTGTTGTTGGGTACATGTGGGGACCTCAGATGTTTTTAGTTTTTTTCTTTGACGCTTAGGGATATTGGGTCTAGGCAGGGACAGAGAGAATCCACGGGAGGGTCCGAAGGGTCGACCAGCCTGAATGTGGACGGGTTTTTGATTGTATTTTGTTTTCTCAGGCTTTCATGTGTATTCGATTGCATCATAGCTTAAAATGCATTGATAAAGATTTATAAATTGATCTGGAGTACTTAGGTGGTCGCCTGGGGCAGAGGGGCCGTGAGAGAATTTTACTGTCTTGATTGATTGATGGATATTTGGAAAGAAAGCTGCCAGACAGTTTTTTCGCTCTTACACTCCATAAAAATGTGTTCACACTCCATAAACTTGGTTTTATTGCTAAAAGTTACACAAGAAGCCTGATGTAATAACAATTGTTATTTGTCATAATCCTATTCCTAGTATCTGAGGTTTTCATATTGTTGGTTAAATGAACTTTACCTTACTTTGCTGAAACATCTGGAAGGTGTTACTATAGGGGCCCCCAAAGACAGAGGACATTTGGCTATGTGGAGGCCAGGGATTGGTCTATTCAAAACACGCCATCTTATGTTACATAGGGCATAGGATATATATATACCATGTTTGAACAAAGGAAGGAGAGAGTGAACATATTTGAGATTGGGTTTGTTGCTCTCCAGATTCTGCAGAATCTGTAAATTGATACTGAAATCTTAGATATAATAAACCTTTATAATCAAGTACAGTGTCAGCGGATTTCTTATCAACACATCATCGCAGCATCATTCGGACACCACAAGGCCAATAACTCTGAGCTGAGCTCCCTGCTTCTGCTGTCACTCAAACTCTACTTCCTGTGCTCGCTGTTCATTGGTCGGCCCCGGCTATGGACGTGTCAGCTGAGGCATGCAGCGTTTGGTATCAACTTTGTTCTCTGTGTCTCCATGGTGATGCTGACTGTGTTTAGGACCTCTAAGCCCGGGGGCGAGACCAGCTTGGCAGCAGAGAAGAACAGTCCTGGTTCTCACAGCCTGGCTGGTCTCAGCCTCTCCAACTCCACACGCTACCATAATGATAAGATTGTATATGAGTTTGTGGTGGGGTCAGTAGCAGGGTTTGGAGCGTCGCTAGGCTACATCGGCCTACTGGCGATCCTCAGCTTCCTCTTGGTCTTCCTGGCCAGGAAACTCCCTGACACCTTCAACAAGGCCAAGCTCATAACCTTCAGCATGCTGATCTTAGGTGGAAGTACTATTGCTTGCTAGGGATTTGCTTGTCACTCTTTCAACACAAATTTACATTTGAGTTATTTAGCAGATGCTCTTATCCAGAGCAACTTACAGTTAGTGAGTGCGTACATTTTTCATACTGCCCCCCCCGTGGGAATCGAACCCACAACCCTGGCGTTGCAAGCGCCACGCTCTACCAACTGAGCTACAGGAGGCCATAAAGGAAAGTAGGCTATTAGGTATTGTAACAGAGTATGATGGTCTCAAATAGTTTTAAGTAAAGTTTTTCCTTTTTCAACATTCTATTTCTTTCACCCCAAGATAGATTCCACTTCTGTCCGAAAGGAAAGAAGAACCTTTTATGTTTTTTATATATATTGTATTTTGTGATATCCAATTTGTAGTTACAGTCTTGTCCCATCGCTGCAACTCCTGTACGGACTCGGGAGAGGTGAAGGTCAAGAGCCGTGCGTCCTCCAAAACACAACCCCGCCAAGCCGCACTGCTTGCTGAACCCGCACCAATGTGTCGGAGGAACCACCGAACAACTGGCGACCGAAGTCAGCGCGCATGCGCCCGGCCCACCACAAGGAGCGCGCTAGAGCACGATTGGACAAGGACATCCTGGCCAGGCAAACCCTCCCCTAACCCGGACGACGCTGGGCCGCCTCATGGGTCTCCCAGTTGCAGCCGGCTGCAACACAGCCTGGGATCAAACCCAGGTCTGTAGTGACGCCTCTAGCACTGTGATGCAGTGCCTTAGACCGCTAAGCCACTCGGGAGGCGAACCTTTTATGTTTTGAGTTTGATGGCTACAAAAATATTTTTTCATTTTGTTAGTACCCTAGTGATGTGCAGTGATCTACTATTGATTATAATTATGATGTTCTGTGATTAAATATCAATCAGATAATACATTATTTAGTTATTTGGGCTGTTAAGTAGGCTTTTGGTTTCATCTGCATATGTGTGTGGCTTTAATCTCCCAGGGGTAGGTTATCCCTAATGAGTGGTTTTCTGCATAAAAAGGCTTTTGATTGAATCATCACATCATGTGGAATAAAACAGCATAACATCCCTGTTCCTTCTAAAGGATTCTGCTCCTACACTCATTCACCCATGAATTAATTATTCATCAAAGCAATTAATTTTTTTAATAAAACATTCTGACTTCAAAGGAGCTGCTTGAATTTGTTTTTATTTAACCCTAGCATATGACGAAGATATGTAATTAAAATATCCAGAAACTACCTCATATGGGAAGAGAATTACACACCTCATAAAATGTGAAAGGATTTAACAACACTTTTCATTAACGTATGTAATTTAAATTACTTGGTGTGTGTGTTTTCAGAGCTGGCTTTCAGGTGAGAAATGAATGTCATTAAAGTCTATTGATGATGGTAAAGAAGAGTCATGTAGTGATTCAGATCAAGACGTACTAAGTGTTGACTCACTGTTGACTTATTACAAGCAGGGTAGGAAAGTTTGTTTGTGTCCATCAACTTGTTTTGGTATTGTCTGAAAAGTATGTAACTTGGGTATTATACAATGTATCATGTCTTTCTTTGTTCTGTTTTTACAATGTGATTAATTAAACACAATGAAGACTATATTATATTAAATCATGTGTTTCTTGGTGCTTTCTCTTTGTCCATCATGTGTTTCTTGGTGTTTCTCTCTGGTCTCAGGAGGATGATGAAACACTTTGGAGCGAAGATGCAGAACAGCAGCCCAAAGCTGGAAGCTAAGATGGCGAATATCTCTACAGCGTCTGCGTACTTCCCAGGAGAGCTGACGTAGGCAGGGACGAAGGCCACCCACACGGCACAGAAGATCAGCATGCTGAAGGTGATGAGCTTGGCCTCGTTGAAGTTGTCAGGGAGTTTCCTGGCCAGGAAGGCTAAGAGGAGACAGAGAGAAGCCAGCAGACCAATGTACCCCAGCACCAGAGAGAAACCGACCACAGAGCCCACTTCACACTCCAGGATGACCTTAGACCCCTTGAGGCCTAGGTCACGGTAAGGCAGGGGAGGACTTATGGACAACCACACGGCACAGATGATCACCTGCGTTTACAAACACAATTACAAACACAATTTACTCTTATATAGTAAAGTACTGATTAATTCAGTTAGGTGACTTTAAGTTATTTCAACGTTAAAGCTCTCACCTGAACACTGGTAAAGAGGAAGACACTCCCTCTCTGCTGACTGGGTCCAAACCTCCTCATCAGCTGCCCAGCACCGGGCCTGGCTGAGCGGAACGCAGCCAGAACCACGATGGTCTTGACCAGGAGGCAGGAGAGGCAGAGCACGAAGCTCACCCCAAACGCCGCCTGGCGGATCTGACACGCCCACGCAGACGGACGCCCAATGAACACCAACGAACACAGGAAGCAGAGCTTGAGTGACAGGAGAAGCAGGAAACTGAGCTCTGAGTTGTTGGCCCGCACCTGGAATGAGAAGAAGGGTCAGACGTACATGACACCATAGAAGAAGAGTTCTCCATTTTATCCCCTAACGGATTCAACACTTCATTAAAGCTCTTACCAGAGGGGTGTGGCGGTGGTACACAAAGAGCATGAATACAGCCGCTGTTGCCACAGTGCCGCACACGGCAACAGTGGTCAGGGTGACGCCCATAGTGTCGTTGAAGGAGAGGAACTCGAACTGACGAGGGATGCAGGCGGTCCGATTGCCGTTGGACCAGAACTCCAGAGGACAGCCGTCACATTGCAGAGAGCCTGAGAGATTGAACACATTACTATGATGATTGAAAAGCATAATTACTATTCAATCTAATAAATCTTAATTAAGATATAATATATTATTCAAGAGAGATCAGGTCAATAATGGCACAGCTAATTAAGAATTCCCTTTCATTGATATTAAATGATATTATACCCCCACATCACAGTTCGCTGACCTGTGGTGTTGCTGACCTCACCCTCAGCACAGGGGATGCAGTCGAAGCAGCAGACAGGCTCCCCCTTCCTCCTGGCTACACGGGTGCCTGGGGGACAGCTCCCACTGCACACTGACACAGGCACCTGTAAATGCCATACATGCAATGATATTAATTTCAATTGAACAAAACCATTCAGTTCATGTTTTAAAAATGGTATTTCTCACCATATTAGACCCTGCGTTCCACTGGATGGCTGATTGGTTGATGAGGATATTGTAACCCTCTACTCGGCCAATCGTGACAAGTTTGAGCAACCCCTTGGGCGTGGCCTGCCAGTTCACAAGGTCGTACACAGCAGGGATGTCTGCGCCACGGAAAGAGAACGGCTCCCCAAGTGGAGTGGTGAAGTTAACCAGGTTCAGGTGCTGCAACAACTTGGAGGAGAGGAGACACAAACATGACCATTACACTCTTAATATGATGTAATAACTCAAAACATATCCCCATAGCAACTATTAAGTGGACATTAATATTTAATTAACAAAAAAAGGTTACATTGGCATAAGTAATCCCCCCCCCCCCCCCCCCAACTGATTGAAGTGTTTGCAAATCATGTCTACTGAACATGCAATAGATCAGTGCACCTCCGCTGGGCTGATGTTGTGAGGAGGGGAGCAGGTGACGCTGCTGCCCCACGTAGGGCTGTCTCTCTGGGGGCAGGACAGCAGGCTGTGGAGGGCGTGGGCTGCAGCATACACAGCCAGGTACACGTTATAGGTTACTCTCAGCTCGGAGGTGTCTGTGAAGGGGCTCTGCACATCCTCCAGAGTCTCTGCCCCACTGCAGGAGGCCAGGCGTGGACGGGGGGAACTGGAGGTGGGAGGAGGGGTGTGTGATATTGACACAGAGGGGGTTGGAGGAAGGGGAGAGGGGAGCAGAGACGTGCTGTGTGCATCTGCTGCTCCAGGGCTACACCCAAACTCAGTTTCCCAGAGTTCCTTCAACAGGACATCTCCGGGACGACGAGAGGGGTGGAGACTTCGAAGGTGGGCCTCAAAGCCAGGCATAGGTGCACTGCGGATAGCCACACCCACAACGCCCCGAGAGACGTTAAAGAGGGCGGGGTTCCGTAGGAGTTGTCCGCTAGTGCTCCATGCCTCACTGGCCAGGAACTGCCTGTCCGTCACGTTTCTCCGCTCCAGCTCCAGGAGTAACGCCCCCATGTCAATGTACCTGAGGAAGACCAGGATCACCCGTGCTGTCGAGGCCTGGACCGTGTCCGCTGCTCGCTCCACATCCCTCACCAGGTTCACCCGGTTGAGGGTCTCAAAGAACGCAAGGCACACCCCCGTCCCCCGAACCGCCTCCTCAAACACCTGGGGATCAAATATGAAGCACATGGAGCGTGACAAAGAGTCAAAATACTGATGTAAAGCCGATGTAGAAGTTCAAAATAAAATACAACAGTATCCAGTATTAGAAATAATATCATTTTCTTCTCAATTTTGTATTATGTAAATTCTACATTTCTTCAGTTTTTCTGTAAACAGAGACCAATAATTAATAAAGTCAAAGTCACAAGTCAAAGTTAGTATAAAGAAACACCTGCAAAAAATAAATAAAATAAATAATAATAAATAACTGTGACGAGTGTCTTCAGTAAAGAAGAGCAGCGACCAACAAAACAATTTAAAGATAAAGAAACATGAAGAAACACCTGCATGGCCTGACGACCGTAGTCATTGTCTGCAGCGATAGCCCCGACCCAGGTCCATCCGAAGAGCCAGGTGAGCCGGGCCATGGTGAGGGCCTGGTAGACATCACTGGGGATGGTCCTGAAGAAGTTAGGGAACTCCTGTCTGTCACTGAGACAGCCACAGGTGGCCTGGTAACTGATCTGAGGACAACACCATTCAATCAATCATTTCTCACTACATTCCAGACTAGATGAATTATAATTAATTAAAGCATTATGGCAATATTTCTAGCTATGTATTTCCTGGTTGTAGTGAGAGACTGAGGGCAGATCAACACAATAACTTCAATCACATTTTAATGAAGTACTAAATACCCTCTTTTAATTTCTCAGTAAATTCTAGGCTATCTGAAACATGATGAATTATTGCATCATGGCATCATCATGTTTCTCGCCACTTTATTTCCTGGTTGTGTAGAGAGAGACTGACCATAGGTACAGAGAATGGCCCCAGGGTCCTGGCCAGGATGATGGCCTGAGTGGACGATGAATCACCAATGACCAGAGGAACAGGGGAGTCACTAGATGGCCATGCTGTACAGGATACACATAACAAATAAACATGATTCTATAATCAGAACGACAGGGTAGTATACATGAGCTATTTGCTATCCATTTAGTGTAGGATCTCCACAATATAACTGGCTATTTGGCAAATACTTTTCAGTACATTAACATTTTAGGTAAAGGTTATGCTTAGGTTGAGGTTAGTGGTTAAAAATCACATTTGAGGTTAGAAAGCTCTGTGGTTTCACAGCTGAGGTTCCCCCCTGACACCAGGGCCAGGGCCCCTCGCAGGCTCCAGGGGTGCTGACCACAGCTGTCCAGGATACGGTAGCCCAGCCGGACCCCCGGCAGCAGGAAGGGGTTACGGTTAATTTCGTCCACTGCAAACACCAGTGCGTGCACCCATTTCAACGATTCCTCAAGAAAACTGACAGCAGGGATGTGAGGAGAGAGAGAGAGAGAGAGAGAGAGAGAGAGAGAGAGAGAGAGAGAGAGAGAGAGAGAGAGAGAGAGAGCGAGAGAGAGAGAGAGAGAGAGAGAGAGAGATATGACAGAGCAAAATGCAACATGTGTAATTGAGCATGATGTAACCCTGTAATCAGATGAATGTGATTGATCATGAGGAGAAACAACATTCAACATAACAAACAGCACTAAAAAACGGATTTAATTTTGAACATCAATCTTATCATCTAGACTGAGAATCAAGTTGACAATGGAAAAATACCACACTCTATAACAGCAAGATTATTTAAGTGTTTGCATTTACAAGAAATATGCCGTGCCTCATTGTACTCAGATAAAGAGAGCACTGTGCTAAACAACATCTGAGGATAAAACAATGGACTTTAAGCAAATACAGTCTCTCTCTCTGAGATGACACGCATTAGAATTGAGGAGAGAAGTCAGTCTCTCTCTCTGAGATGACACGCATTAGAATTGAGGAGAGAAGTCAGTCTCTCTCTCTGAGATGACACGTATTAGAATTGAGGAGAGAAGTCAGTCTCTCTCTCTGAGATGACACGCATTAGAATTGAGGAGAGAAGTCAGTCTCTCTCTCTGAGATGACACGCGTTAGAATTGAGGAGAGAAGTTAGACGAAAACAAATATTATAATGCAATGTTAATTGTTTTGCAGACAATTTGTTAACATCAGATTTGAAATTGACTGCAAAGCGATTAACATTTGATTTTTCATTTTTATTTTATGATTCTGTGTAAAAAACAAAAGACAAATGTTCTATTTTCCATTCCAGTGACCCTCAATCTTCTGAAGAGAACAACATTTAGATCAACTCTTCCATGAAAGAAAAACATTTTGAAAGAAAGATGATTCAAATGAAGGAAAAGTGCCCTGCTAAAATGAAATGCTGTTACAAAATAAAATGTTAAAAAATGACCTCCATCAAAAGAATAAACAAAGATAAAATCTCTCTTCACCTTCGAAAAGAAAAACGCAAGAAAAGGTCAAACTGCAATAAAAAAAGTTAGAGAACAGAAGTAAACAAAGGAACTTACTTGACACAGGACTGCAGTTCAGGGGGTTGGGTGAAGCTCCGGTCTGGATCAGGGGGGAGGATATGGATGGGGAAGACACCCCCGATCACCACATCACCTTCCTGGGATAGACCAAGGTCATCCAGACCGACTGAACGGTCCCATCGTGAACACACGGTGGCACGAGCCACCTCTACCCCGTGCCTGACCAGCCAGGGCAGTAGCAGGGGAACGGCTAGTGTCAGCCAGGGGACCCAGAGGGACATGGGGGAGCTCCTCTGGACACACACAGGCAGGCAGGAAGTTGACCAGACCAAAACCTCCCCCCAAAATGCAGTTTCTAAACACTGGTAAAAAACATGAAAAGCTACAGCACAGTTATAATGATAAAACGTACAGATTAGTCACAAGAGTGTAAAGACAGTGATCAGAAATCCTCCCTGTCCGTACATCCAGCCTGGTGTGGGAAACGTAATGGACTTCCTCCCTGTTAAGATGGTCCCAGATTTGTTATGTAGCACACATCAGCCTCAGCGGGTTCTCCGTCAGGTGAAGACAAGCTTGAGAGTTGTTTCGGAAGGCAACCAGTCTCTATCTCCCAGCACGGGGTCTGACAGCAGCCTCCCCTGATCTGGCCCAGTGGAGGTTAAGGGAGGGTATTTATAATGACCAGAGATCATAGAGAAGACACGGAGTAAACAAGATGACACACTGAGACCCTAAATAACAGGCCTCCTGAGTGTTGCTGTTAGGGATAATAGCTTGACACGGGAAGACAAGTAAGGGTGAACAATACGTTTTTAGTTTTGTGCTGAACCAGCCATAGAAGTACGGAGGGGAGGGGTTGAGGAGGGAGGGTTATGGGGGGGTACAAGGACCCGGATTAAAGGGCGTAGTGTGATTAAATCTCCAAAGTAACAGTTTCGAGGATTTAGATGGTCACAGGTGTGATATCTCTCATCTCCATTACTGCTCATTTCACAAGCAATTACATTCCATTATCCCATTATCTACCCATTATCCACACACAGCAAGATACAATAACACAGGCATTGAGGGGGGGGCTGTGTGTGTGTGTGTGTGTGTGTGTGTGTGTGGTGTGTACATACAATGGCAAGAGCAGTTGTATACCTAAACCATTAGCGTGTGTGTGAGACAGCTGGAGAGAAAGACAGTAAAGTATCAAAATATAAAAGAGTGAGAGAAGAGAATAGACAAACACAGAGTACATGTAAACAAACAGACACAATTGCTGTGTCAAAAGTTTCTGAATTTTATTGCATCGGTAGGAAAATGCTCACATTAATCTTCTGAGCGACCATACAAAGAAAAGAAGATGGGGGTTTAACACTTAAAAGGATAATAAAATCGTGCAGCCTGATCCAGCCCTAAAGCCGTATACACCTTTTCCAGTGTGTTTCTGTTCTTGTAAACATTTCTCAGAAAAAGAAAAAATTTAATAAGCAGACCCAACTTTTTTTGTTGCTTTCTCTTGCAGTCTGTGTTAAAGTAATTCTAAAAATAAAAGCATTTCAACTCAAAAAGTTTAATATATGTGATAGTGTTTAAAATCTTAGAAAGCGAGAAGTCTGAGCAAGCAAGACTATGTACTGTATTGTACTGTCTATGTACTGTATTGTACTGTAATGTACTGTCTATGTACTATATTGTACTGTCTATGTACTATATTGTACTGTCTATGTACTGTATTGTACTGTCTATGTACTGTATTGAACTGTAGTGTACTGTCTATGTACTGTATTGTACTGTATATGTACTGTCTATGTACTGTACTGTACTGTATTGTCTATGTACTGTATTGTACTGTCTATGTACTGTAATGTAAGGTTAAATAAATGTAAGGTTAAATAAAGGTGAAATAAAATAAAAAAATGTACTGTAATGTACTGTCTATGTACTATATTGTACTGTCTATGTACTGTATTGCATCCAATCCCACTATTACTTGTTCTATACAAAGATAGTAGTGCACTGTGATGTCTATAGATCGATGCATAGTCATGCTGGTCCACGTTTAACATGCAGAAAACAGCTGTACTGTCTACTAAATAGCAACACTGTCAGCTAAAAACGAATGTACAGTAGAATATTTACAAACAACACAAACATAGAGAACACTTAGAGGAGAAGGAAGACTTGAGGAGGATCTCGGATGAAACAGATCCCTTCCCTTAAAAGTGCCCCCCCATTGGGCATACACTGGTTGAATCAACGTTGTTTCCACGTCATTTTAACGAAGTTACATGGAACCAACGTGGAATAGACGTTGAATTGACGTCTGTGCCCAGCGGGCCTCTGATAATACTAATACATATTTTAAATGAACAAAGACCAAGACAACACTTCCCTTCAGATTAAAACACATTTGGAAAGTTTCCTATTTTCTGCTTCATTGTCGGTGAAGTTAGCTTGAACAGGAAGTAGAATTACAGGATCAGGCAGGACAGGAAATGGGTACAATCAAAGTAGGAAGTAGTTTTACAGTCTGTTCCAAACTACATTTACAGAACATTCTGATCAGGACATGGACTTAAAGAAGATCAGAAACCATTTTCACATTTACAGACAAAATGTCAGACCCAATCAGGTAGTTGACTTTATATCTGGAAGCATTATTGGACAGCCCAACCAGGATTATTTTTTAGTTTTTTTCTCAGTTGTAAGCAGGAAGCTGATTTTCTGTGTTCTGGAAGTACATTATACATCATTCTATGTAGGTGATAACCAGGAAGTGGGTTCAGAGTCTGAGCAGGAAGTAGACCTCAGGTTGTGATTGTATACAGGAGTCTGTGGGCAGCAGAGAGTCATCATGATAATGATCACCATAGTGATATCCGTAACCCAGTGTGGTGCACGCCCCTTCAGGCAGCCCCCTGTCCTCCAGCTGGTCCAGGTAGCCTGCTATGTAGGAGCCTGTGGAGTGTCTGTTAGCTGGGGGTTTCTGGCCTGCTGCTGCTTTAGTACGCAGCACTACCCCTCCCACACTGGAGGGGGCGCTCATGCCCCGGGACTTCAGAACCTCCTGCTGCCGCTCTCGAGCGCGGTTGTTGATGTGACGCACACGGCTCTGGCTCCGAGAGGAGAGGCGGCGGGAAAGGAGGGGGGGAGAGTCCTCCTGAGTGTCGGGGACAAAGTTTGTGGGGGGAGAGGGGCGTGATGGGGGAATGAAGGGTTTGGGGGGTATCTGTAACTGAGGTAACTGGGGCAGCTGGGGAGACTGGGGTCTGTCCCGGTCTCTGTCATCCCCCTCCAGGGTGACTAGTTTGCGGAGCTGCTCAGTGAGGGGGTCTGCAGACTGCAGCCGTTGGGACAGACCCCCCAGGCCCCTCATCCTCCTCCGCTCCTTCATACTGGGGGTGATGAAGCTGCGGCTGATGATGTTGTACTTGCTGTGGAAGTTGCAGGAGATGTCCTCTGATGTCAGGTCACCCAGAGACTTGGACTTGCAGGGGCCGGGGGCTGTGGGTGGTCTGGGGATAGGTAGAGGAGGGACAAGGGTGGGGCCCAAGAGGGGCAGCGATGGGGGGCCAGATCGGGGTTGGAGCTGGGGCTGGGCCTGGGTCTGTGATTGGGGTTGGGCCTGGGGAAGAGGTTGGGTCTGTGATTGGGGTTGGGCCTGGGGCAGAGGCTGGGTCTGTGATTGGGGTTGGGCCTGGGGCAGAGGCTGGGTCTGTGATTGGGGCTGGGGTTGTGGATGGGTGGAGGCAGTGGAGGGCCTAAAGCAGTTGTAATCTAGCTGGCTGTAGGCCACATCACAGTCTGAGATGGGGGAGTACAGGCCTCTGTCTCTGGGGAGGCTAACAGACCATGAACCAGACATACTAGACAGACCAGGCAGACACTCTGAGGAGGACAACCCATTCTGGAAGCAGGCTGACACTTCACCCTGACCCTGACCTTCCCCTGTCCCACCCTGGTAGCCCCTGGTCTGGGGCTGGGTGGGACCACGCTGGTAGCCCCTGGTCTGGGGCTGGGTGGGACCACCCTGGTAGCCCCTGGTCTGGGGCTGGGTGGGACCACCCTGGTAGCCCCTGGTCTGGGGCTGGGTGGGACCACCCTGGTAGCCCCTGGTCTGGGGCTGGGTGGGACCACTGTAGCTGTGCTGCTGGGTGTAGGCTCTGGTAATGTCTCTGCTGTTCTCAAAGGAGAGCTCAGCCCTGCTGAGGGTGGAGGGGTGGCTGTTCAGGAGGAGGGGGCTGGGGTTAGGGGGCCTTTTGAAGAGGGAGGGCTGGGTTTGAGGGGTTATTGATGGGGTGTGGCGAGGGGAGGGCTGTTTAAGGGGGGAAGGACACTGGGAGGGCTGGAGTTGGGGTGCATACCGGGGAGAGGGGTGTAGTTGGGTAAGCTGGCTTTGGGGAGCGGCGTATCGTTTGGTTGGGCTGGTAGCGACCCAGGTGCAGTTGTGTCTTGGTAAGGTCAAGGTCATCTCAAGTGGATCCTCGTCCACGTTAATCTCCACCTCCATCAGACTACTTTCTGCTGACCCCTGGCACAACAGCAACCGGTCAGACACTGTGCTGTTGACAGACGGGCACCTGTAACCCCACGACAACCCCCACTCTCCCCCTGACCCCAGCCCTGTAGGATCACACACACCCCTATAGCCCTGTCCTGTCTCCTCCACTATACCCCTCGGTGAGCCCACCCAGCTGCCGTTGGCCTCTGTCCCCAGGCGAGGAGGCACCTTGGCTGGGGAGGGCTCCAGGCTTCCCATGGGTGTGCTCTCCTCAGAGTCAGCCTGTATGTTGCCTATGTTCTGCTCCCTCAGGTTGTAGACAAAGACTGGAGACAAGACCTCCTCATCCAGGATGGTATAGACCTCCTCCAGCTCCGTGGTCTCAGGACTAGAGAAGAGAAGGGGGTTGTGGGAGGTCTTGGGGTGGGGTGAGAGTAGGTTCTGGTTCGTGTGGTTAAGGGTCTGGCTTGCCTTTCGAGGAGTGATAGGTCCGTTCATTGCCTTGCGGGGGGGGTCTTTATATGGGGTGGTAGAGTCTATGGTGACCTTATAGGGTGTGCTGGAGTCCTGGAGAGCGGGATGGGACAGACAGGACATGACACTGAGGACGTGGGGGTCAGAGTTCGTTGTGAGGTCATTCTGGTCAGCGGTGAGGTCAAACTGGCCAATCAGAGCGGAGATTGAGCCGCAGGTGGTGTCGTTGCCGAGGGATACGGCATCAATGAGTCGTGAGATGGTGCTGTCCTGCAGGGAGACGGGGCTCTGCAGAGCGGACCGGTCCACGTTGAGTGGGGAGAGGGGGGGCACAGAGGAAGAGGGGACAGAGGAAGAAGAAGAGGAGGAAGGTGCTGGGGTGTTTGTTGTACTAAGTAATGTTGTCTCTGGTCTGCTCTCAGTAGGTAAACAGTGTAAACAGTTGCTCTCTGTCTTTGTTGAGCTGCTCAGGTAACACAACGTCCTTTGGCGAGAGGAAATGTCCTCAGCTTTGGTGGGTGGGTTGACTCTGTCCTGTGATTGGTCTTTGGAGTCACCATCTACACTTCCTCCTCCTCGGCCAATGACCAGGTAGGAGGTCTCGTCTAATTGGTCAGGCTCTGTGGTCCTATCCCGTGTGTTGTTGTGATTGGTGGAAACTCTATGTTCAAGGGAGGCGGATGATTCGATGAGGAGTTCCACAGAGCGGGACCTGGGCCGGTCAAAGGGGGACGTTCCTATGTAAAACAGACAAGTTAGACAGTCAGTAAAGGTTCAAACATTTCACAGCCTTACGTAGAACACCAAGCCAACCAACGACTAACTGACACATTCCGTCCAACACGAGCCAATCGCAACACAGAGACGAATGGAATGTACCACCAAATACGACTGTGAGAGGGGGTTGGAGAATGAGGCTGTGCAGGTAACAGAAGGAACATCCATTTTTGGGGGGGAACATCCATTTCGGAAGAGATGGTCAAATGAGATCAATTTTGGCAGTTAAAAAAAGGAACATTCTGATTTTGAAATAGTTCTTTTACAAAGTTACATCAGTGGGATGATGTAATACTGGGATGTTTTAGGATGAGGCAACCTTAGGAGGTGTCTTGGTTTACCTGGCGGGATATCCTAGTCAGTTCTCTACTACAGAGAAGCACCACAGAGTGAAAAAGGAACAGAAAAGGTATGTTAAAGTAGTGATTAAAAATTAAATTTTTTTTGGGGAAAAGGACAAGTTAGAAACAAGGCAACGGTTTACATTTCACATAAGACCCATAGCACTGTTTGTTTCAATGAGAGCGCAACACAACCAACGACAACTTCAACTCTAAGCATCATGTCACATATAGCAACAAAGCCAGACAAGAACAGTCGCTCTGCCTTTACAGGTAAGCCTACGGTCATGTATTGCTCTGAGAAATAGGCAATATGATGCTGTAACCTCATTCAAACACAGAAAAAACACTTTGGGTTTCTTGCAATGTTTCTTCTTAGATATCTATTATAACATATTACTTGTT
>NW_028159156.1:167393-207393 GCF_964263955.1 Coregonus lavaretus
CTCATTTGAATGAATGTAAAGAATTTGTGTTGATTTGCTGAAAACATTTAGTTTTGTGAAGAGTGAAGTCTGTTACTGTGTTTTCAGTCTGTATTGTTTGCATTGTGGTTGGAATACTGTGATTGAAAAGCATGACAAATTTTTTTTTTTTTTTTTTTTTTTTTTTTTTTTTTTTTTTTTTTTTTAGTCATTTAGCAGACGCTCTTATCCAGAGCGACTTACAGGAGCAATTAGGGTTAAGTTGCCTTGCTCAAGGGCACATCGACAGATTTTTCACCTAGTCGGCTCGGGGATTAGAACCAGCGACCTTTCGGTTACTGGCACAACGCTCTTACCCACTAAGCCACCTGCCGCCCCAAATCTTATCAACCTTCTCCCTCGCATCACGCAATTCATATTTTCATACAAAATGCTAAACACTATTTCTCTCTCACCCTTATCTCTTCATAATTCCTCTCTCTCCCCCCTCCCTCTCTCCCCTCACTCTCTCTCCCTATCTCTCTCTCTCTCTCTCTCTCTCTCTCTCTCTCTCTCTCTCTCTCTCTCTCTCTCTCATCTCTCTCTCTCTCTCTCTCTCTCTCTCTCTCTCTCTCTCTCTCTCTCTCTCTCTCTCCCCTCCCTCTCTCCATCCAGCAGGGTCGTCAGCTGCGAGGCATCAGAGGCTTGTTCAACAGGTCATCTAAGTCGTCAGTAGAGACCAGCTGTGGTCCAGCCCTCAGGAAACGCTCTATCAGTGACCACCTCCTCCGACGCACCGCCAGCGCCCCTGCCAAGGGTCGCAAAAAAAACAAGATGAAGCTCGCTGAGTCCTCCACCTCCATATCGGACCACAAGGCCTCCGTATCGGACCACAAGGCCTCCATATCAGACGTCAAAGACAGAGTGGGGGCTGGGGAAGGGGCTGGGAGGGAGGGGTCCCGGGAGAGGGTAATGGTGGAGAGGCGTCCCCCACCTCACGCCCCCCTCACCCACAGGCCCATCTCCATGCCCCTGGAGAAACTACTGCAGGGACAGCTCTCCCTCTGCTCCCCCAACCAGGAGCTGACTGACCTGGGGGCAGACACACTCATCGGTGGGTAGACCTCCTCTGGAGACCTCACACACTCTTACATCAACCATGATAATAAACGTTATGTTCTGTAACAAGTAATATGTTATAATAGATATCTAAGAAGAAACATTGCAAGAAACCCAAAGTGTTTTTTCTGTGTTTGAATGAGGTTACAGCATCATATTGCCTATTTCTCAGAGCAATACATGACCGTAGGCTTACCTGTAATGGCAGAGCGACTGTTCTTGTCTGGCTTTGTTGCTATATGTGACATGATGCTTAGAGTTGAAGTTGTCGTTGGTTGTGTTGCGCTCTCATTGAAACAAACAGTGCTATGGGTCTTATGTGAAATGTAAACCGTTGCCTTGTTTCTAACTTGTCCTTTTCCCCAAAAAAAATTAAATTTTTAATCACTACTTTAACATACCTTTTCTGTTCCTTTTTCACTCTGTGGTGCTTCTCTGTAGTAGAGAACTGACTAGGATATCCCGCCAGGTAAACCAAGACACCTCCTAAGGTTGCCTCATCCTAAAACATCCCAGTATTACATCATCCCACTGATGTAACTTTGTAAAAGAACTATTTCAAAATCAGAATGTTCCTTTTTTTAACTGCCAAAATTGATCTCATTTGACCATCTCTTCCGAAATGGATGTTCCCCCCCAAAAATGGATGTTCCTTCTGTTACCTGCACAGCCTCATTCTCCAACCCCCTCTCACAGTCGTATTTGGTGGTACATTCCATTCGTCTCTGTGTTGCGATTGGCTCGTGTTGGACGGAATGTGTCAGTTAGTCGTTGGTTGGCTTGGTGTTCTACGTAAGGCTGTGAAATGTTTGAACCTTTACTGACTGTCTAACTTGTCTGTTTTACATAGGAACGTCCCCCTTTGACCGGCCCAGGTCCCGCTCTGTGGAACTCCTCATCGAATCATCCGCCTCCCTTGAACATAGAGTTTCCACCAATCACAACAACACACGGGATAGGACCACAGAGCCTGACCAATTAGACGAGACCTCCTACCTGGTCATTGGCCGAGGAGGAGGAAGTGTAGATGGTGACTCCAAAGACCAATCACAGGACAGAGTCAACCCACCCACCAAAGCTGAGGACATTTCCTCTCGCCAAAGGACGTTGTGTTACCTGAGCAGCTCAACAAAGACAGAGAGCAACTGTTTACACTGTTTACCTACTGAGAGCAGACCAGAGACAACATTACTTAGTACAACAAACACCCCAGCACCTTCCTCCTCTTCTTCTTCCTCTGTCCCCTCTTCCTCTGTGCCCCCCCTCTCCCCACTCAACGTGGACCGGTCCGCTCTGCAGAGCCCCGTCTCCCTGCAGGACAGCACCATCTCACGACTCATTGATGCCGTATCCCTCGGCAACGACACCACCTGCGGCTCAATCTCCGCTCTGATTGGCCAGTTTGACCTCACCGCTGACCAGAATGACCTCACAACGAACTCTGACCCCCACGTCCTCAGTGTCATGTCCTGTCTGTCCCATCCCGCTCTCCAGGACTCCAGCACACCCTATAAGGTCACCATAGACTCTACCACCCCATATAAAGACCCCCCCCGCAAGGCAATGAACGGACCTATCACTCCTCGAAAGGCAAGCCAGACCCTTAACCACACGAACCAGAACCTACTCTCACCCCACCCCAAGACCTCCCACAACCCCCTTCTCTTCTCTAGTCCTGAGACCACGGAGCTGGAGGAGGTCTATACCATCCTGGATGAGGAGGTCTTGTCTCCAGTCTTTGTCTACAACCTGAGGGAGCAGAACATAGGCAACATACAGGCTGACTCTGAGGAGAGCACACCCATGGGAAGCCTGGAGCCCTCCCCAGCCAAGGTGCCTCCTCGCCTGGGGACAGAGGCCAACGGCAGCTGGGTGGGCTCACCGAGGGGTATAGTGGAGGAGACAGGACAGGGCTATAGGGGTGTGTGTGATCCTACAGGGCTGGGGTCAGGGGGAGAGTGGGGGTTGTCGTGGGGTTACAGGTGCCCGTCTGTCAACAGCACAGTGTCTGACCGGTTGCTGTTGTGCCAGGGGTCAGCAGAAAGTAGTCTGATGGAGGTGGAGATTAACGTGGACGAGGATCCACTTGAGATGACCTTGACCTTACCAAGACACAACTGCACCTGGGTCGCTACCAGCCCAACCAAACGATACGCCGCTCCCCAAAGCCAGCTTACCCAACTACACCCCTCTCCCCGGTATGCACCCCAACTCCAGCCCTCCCAGTGTCCTTCCCCCCTTAAACAGCCCTCCCCTCGCCACACCCCATCAATAACCCCTCAAACCCAGCCCTCCCTCTTCAAAAGGCCCCCTAACCCCAGCCCCCTCCTCCTGAACAGCCACCCCTCCACCCTCAGCAGGGCTGAGCTCTCCTTTGAGAACAGCAGAGACATTACCAGAGCCTACACCCAGCAGCACAGCTACAGTGGTCCCACCCAGCCCCAGACCAGGGGCTACCAGGGTGGTCCCACCCAGCCCCAGACCAGGGGCTACCAGGGTGGTCCCACCCAGCCCCAGACCAGGGGCTACCAGGGTGGTCCCACCCAGCCCCAGACCAGGGGCTACCAGCGTGGTCCCACCCAGCCCCAGACCAGGGGCTACCAGGGTGGGACAGGGGAAGGTCAGGGTCAGGGTGAAGTGTCAGCCTGCTTCCAGAATGGGTTGTCCTCCTCAGAGTGTCTGCCTGGTCTGTCTAGTATGTCTGGTTCATGGTCTGTTAGCCTCCCCAGAGACAGAGGCCTGTACTCCCCCATCTCAGACTGTGATGTGGCCTACAGCCAGCTAGATTACAACTGCTTTAGGCCCTCCACTGCCTCCACCCATCCACAACCCCAGCCCCAATCACAGACCCAGCCTCTGCCCCAGGCCCAACCCCAATCACAGACCCAGCCTCTGCCCCAGGCCCAACCCCAATCACAGACCCAACCTCTTCCCCAGGCCCAACCCCAATCACAGACCCAGGCCCAGCCCCAGCTCCAACCCCGATCTGGCCCCCCATCGCTGCCCCTCTTGGGCCCCACCCTTGTCCCTCCTCTACCTATCCCCAGACCACCCACAGCCCCCGGCCCCTGCAAGTCCAAGTCTCTGGGTGACCTGACATCAGAGGACATCTCCTGCAACTTCCACAGCAAGTACAACATCATCAGCCGCAGCTTCATCACCCCCAGTATGAAGGAGCGGAGGAGGATGAGGGGCCTGGGGGGTCTGTCCCAACGGCTGCAGTCTGCAGACCCCCTCACTGAGCAGCTCCGCAAACTAGTCACCCTGGAGGGGGATGACAGAGACCGGGACAGACCCCAGTCTCCCCAGCTGCCCCAGTTACCTCAGTTACAGATACCCCCCAAACCCTTCATTCCCCCATCACGCCCCTCTCCCCCCACAAACTTTGTCCCCGACACTCAGGAGGACTCTCCCCCCCTCCTTTCCCGCCGCCTCTCCTCTCGGAGCCAGAGCCGTGTGCGTCACATCAACAACCGCGCTCGAGAGCGGCAGCAGGAGGTTCTGAAGTCCCGGGGCATGAGCGCCCCCTCCAGTGTGGGAGGGGTAGTGCTGCGTACTAAAGCAGCAGCAGGCCAGAAACCCCCAGCTAACAGACACTCCACAGGCTCCTACATAGCAGGCTACCTGGACCAGCTGGAGGACAGGGGGCTGCCTGAAGGGGCGTGCACCACACTGGGTTACGGATATCACTATGGTGATCATTATCATGATGACTCTCTGCTGCCCACAGACTCCTGTATACAATCACAACCTGAGGTCTACTTCCTGCTCAGACTCTGAACCCACTTCCTGGTTATCACCTACATAGAATGATGTATAATGTACTTCCAGAACACAGAAAATCAGCTTCCTGCTTACAACTGAGAAAAAAACTAAAAAATAATCCTGGTTGGGCTGTCCAATAATGCTTCCAGATATAAAGTCAACTACCTGATTGGGTCTGACATTTTGTCTGTAAATGTGAAAATGGTTTCTGATCTTCTTTAAGTCCATGTCCTGATCAGAATGTTCTGTAAATGTAGTTTGGAACAGACTGTAAAACTACTTCCTACTTTGATTGTACCCATTTCCTGTCCTGCCTGATCCTGTAATTCTACTTCCTGTTCAAGCTAACTTCACCGACAATGAAGCAGAAAATAGGAAACTTTCCAAATGTGTTTTAATCTGAAGGGAAGTGTTGTCTTGGTCTTTGTTCATTTAAAATATGTATTAGTATTATCAGAGGCCCGCTGGGCACAGACGTCAATTCAACGTCTATTCCACGTTGGTTCCATGTAACTTCGTTAAAATGACGTGGAAACAACGTTGATTCAACCAGTGTATGCCCAATGGGGGGGCACTTTTAAGGGAAGGGATCTGTTTCATCCGAGATCCTCCTCAAGTCTTCCTTCTCCTCTAAGTGTTCTCTATGTTTGTGTTGTTTGTAAATATTCTACTGTACATTCGTTTTTAGCTGACAGTGTTGCTATTTAGTAGACAGTACAGCTGTTTTCTGCATGTTAAACGTGGACCAGCATGACTATGCATCGATCTATAGACATCACAGTGCACTACTATCTTTGTATAGAACAAGTAATAGTGGGATTGGATGCAATACAGTACATAGACAGTACAATATAGTACATAGACAGTACATTACAGTACATTTTTTTATTTTATTTCACCTTTATTTAACCTTACATTTATTTAACCTTACATTACAGTACATAGACAGTACAATACAGTACATAGACAATACAGTACAGTACAGTACATAGACAGTACATATACAGTACAATACAGTACATAGACAGTACACTACAGTTCAATACAGTACATAGACAGTACAATACAGTACATAGACAGTACAATATAGTACATAGACAGTACAATATAGTACATAGACAGTACATTACAGTACAATGCAGTACATAGACAGTACAATACAGTACATAGTCTTGCTTGCTCAGACTTCTCGCTTTCTAAGATTTTAAACACTATCACATATATTAAACTTTTTGAGTTGAAATGCTTTTATTTTTAGAATTACTTTAACACAGACTGCAAGAGAAAGCAACAAAAAAAGTTGGGTCTGCTTATTAAATTTTTTCTTTTTCTGAGAAATGTTTACAAGAACAGAAACACACTGGAAAAGGTGTATACGGCTTTAGGGCTGGATCAGGCTGCACGATTTTATTTTCCTTTTAAGTGTTAAACCCCCATCTTCTTTTCTTTGTATGGTCGCTCAGAAGATTAATGTGAGCATTTTCCTACCGATGCAATAAAATTCAGAAACTTTTGACACAGCAATTGTGTCTGTTTGTTTACATGTACTCTGTGTTTGTCTATTCTCTTCTCTCACTCTTTTATATTTTGATACTTTACTGTCTTTCTCTCCAGCTGTCTCACACACACGCTAATGGTTTAGGTATACAACTGCTCTTGCCATTGTATGTACACACCACACACACACACACACACACACACACACACACACAGCCCCCCCCCTCAATGCCTGTGTTATTGTATCTTGCTGTGTGTGGATAATGGGTAGATAATGGGATAATGGAATGTAATTGCTTGTGAAATGAGCAGTAATGGAGATGAGAGATATCACACCTGTGACCATCTAAAATCCTCGAAACTGTTACTTTGGAGATTTAATCACACTACGCCCTTTAATCCGGGTCCTTGTACCCCCCCATAACCCTCCCTCCTCAACCCCTCCCCTCCGTACTTCTATGGCTGGTTCAGCACAAAACTAAAAACGTATTGTTCACCCTTACTTGTCTTCCCGTGTCAAGCTATTATCCCTAACAGCAACACTCAGGAGGCCTGTTATTTAGGGTCTCAGTGTGTCATCTTGTTTACTCCGTGTCTTCTCTATGATCTCTGGTCATTATAAATACCCTCCCTTAACCTCCACTGGGCCAGATCAGGGGAGGCTGCTGTCAGACCCCGTGCTGGGAGATAGAGACTGGTTGCCTTCCGAAACAACTCTCAAGCTTGTCTTCACCTGACGGAGAACCCGCTGAGGCTGATGTGTGCTACATAACAAATCTGGGACCATCTTAACAGGGAGGAAGTCCATTACGTTTCCCACACCAGGCTGGATGTACGGACAGGGAGGATTTCTGATCACTGTCTTTACACTCTTGTGACTAATCTGTACGTTTTATCATTATAACTGTGCTGTAGCTTTTCATGTTTTTTACCAGTGTTTAGAAACTGCATTTTGGGGGGAGGTTTTGGTCTGGTCAACTTCCTGCCTGCCTGTGTGTGTCCAGAGGAGCTCCCCCATGTCCCTCTGGGTCCCCTGGCTGACACTAGCCGTTCCCCTGCTACTGCCCTGGCTGGTCAGGCACGGGGTAGAGGTGGCTCGTGCCACCGTGTGTTCACGATGGGACCGTTCAGTCGGTCTGGATGACCTTGGTCTATCCCAGGAAGGTGATGTGGTGATCGGGGGTGTCTTCCCCATCCATATCCTCCCCCCTGATCCAGACCGGAGCTTCACCCAACCCCCTGAACTGCAGTCCTGTGTCAAGTAAGTTCCTTTGTTTACTTCTGTTCTCTAACTTTTTTTTATTGCAGTTTGACCTTTTCTTTGCTTTTTTCTTTTCGAAGGTGAAGAGAGATTTTATCTTTGTTTATTCTTTTGATGGAGGTCATTTTTTAACATTTTATTTTGTAACAGCATTTCATTTTAGCAGGGCACTTTTCCTTCATTTGAATCATCTTTCTTTCAAAAATGTTTTTCTTTCATGGAAGAGTTGATCTAAATGTTCTCTTCAGAGGATTGAGGGTCACTGGAATGGAAAATAGAACATTTGTCTTTTGCTTTTTACACAGAATCATAAAATAAAAATGAAAAATGAAATGTTAATCGCTTTGCAGTCAATTTCAAATCTGATGTTAACAAATTGTCTGCAAAACAATTAACATTTCATTATAATATTTGTTTTCGTCTAACTTCTCTCCTCAATTCTAACGCGTGTCATCTCCGAGAGAGAGAGACTGACTTCTCTCCTCAATTCTAACGCGTGTCATCTCAGAGAGAGAGACTGACTTCTCTCCTCAATTCTAACGCGTGTCATCTCAGAGAGAGAGACTGACTTCTCTCCTCAATTCTAATGTGTGTCATCTCAGAGAGAGAGACTGACTTCTCTCCTCAATTCTAACGCGTGTCATCTCAGAGAGAGAGACTGACTTCTCTCCTCAATTCTAATGCGTGTCATCTCAGAGAGAGAGACTGACTTCTCTCCTCAATTCTAATGCGTGTCATCTCAGAGAGAGAGACTGACTTCTCTCCTCAATTCTAATGCGTGTCATCTCAGAGAGAGAGACTGACTTCTCTCCTCAATTCTAATGC
The DNA here is from genome assembly GCF_964263955.1 of Coregonus lavaretus. Taxonomy (NCBI): domain Eukaryota; kingdom Metazoa; phylum Chordata; class Actinopteri; order Salmoniformes; family Salmonidae; genus Coregonus; species Coregonus lavaretus. The sequence continues at coordinate 175,819 of NW_028159156.1, forward strand.
GTGTCATCTCAGAGAGAGAGACTGTATTTGCTTAAAGTCCATTGTTTTATCCTCAGATGTTGTTTAGCACAGTGCTCTCTTTATCTGAGTACAATGAGGCACGGCATATTTCTTGTAAATGCAAACACTTAAATAATCTTGCTGTTATAGAGTGTGGTATTTTTCCATTGTCAACTTGATTCTCAGTCTAGATGATAAGATTGATGTTCAACATTAAATCCGTTTTTTAGTGCTGTTTGTTATGTTGAATGTTGTTTCTCCTCATGATCAATCACATTCATCTGATTACAGGGTTACATCATGCTCAATTACACATGTTGCATTTTGCTCTGTCATATCTCTCTCTCTCTCTCTCTCTCTCTCTCTCTCTCTCTCTCTCTCTCTCTCTCTCTCTCTCTCTCTCTCTCTCTCTCTCTCTCTCTCTCTCTCTCTCTCTCTCTCTCTCTCTCTCTCTCTCTCTCTCTCTCTCTCTCATCTCACATCCCTGCTGTCAGTTTTCTTGAGGAATCGTTGAGATGGGTGCACGCACTGGTGTTTGCAGTGGACGAGATTAACCGTAACCCCTTCCTGCTGCCGGGGGTCCGGCTGGGCTACCGTATCCTGGACAGCTGTGGTCAGCACCCCTGGAGCCTGCGAGGGGCCCTGGCCCTGGTGTCAGGGGGGAACCTCAGCTGTGAAACCACAGAGCTTTCTAACCTCAAATGTGATTTTTAACCACTAACCTCAACCTAAGCATAACCTTTACCTAAAATGTTAATGTACTGAAAAGTATTTGCCAAATAGCCAGTAATATTGTGGAGATCCTACACTAAATGGATAACAAATAGCTCATGTATACTACCCTGTCGTTCTGATTATAGAATCATGTTTATTTGTTATGTGTATCCTGTACAGCACGGCCATCTAGTGACTCCCCTGTTCCTCTGGTCATTGGTGATTCATCGTCCACTCAGGCCATCATCCTGGCCAGGACCCTGGGGCCACTCTCTGTACCTATGGTCAGTCTCTCTCTACACAACCAGGAAATACAGTGGCGAGAAACATGATGATGCCATGATGCGATAATTCATCATGTTTCACATAGCCTAGAATTTACTGAGAAATTAAAAGAGGGTATTTAGTACTTCATTAAAATGTGATTGAAGTTATTGTGTTGATCTGCCCTCAGTCTCTCACTACAACCAGGAAATACATAGCTAGAAATATTGCCATAATGCTTTAATTAATTATAATTCATCTGGTCTGGAATGTAGTGAGAAATGATTGATTTAATGGTGTTGTCCTCAGATCAGTTACCAGGCCACCTGTGGCTGTCTCAGTGACAGACAGGAGTTCCCTAACTTCTTCAGGACCATCCCCAGTGATGTCTACCAGGCCCTCACCATGGCCCGGCTCACCTGGCTCTTCGGATGGACCTGGGTCGGGGCTATCGCTGCAGACAATGACTACGGTCGTCAGGCCATGCAGGTGTTTCTTCATGTTTCTTTATCTTTAAATTGTTTTGTTGGTCGCTGCTCTTCTTTACTGAAGACACTCGTCACATTTATTTATTATTATTTATTTTATTTATTTTCTGCAGGTGTTTCTTTATATTAACTTTGACTTGTGACTTTGACTTTATTCATTCTTGGTCTCTGTTTACAGAAAAACTGAAGAAATGTAGAATTTACATAATACAAAATTGAGAAGAAAATGATATTATTTCTAATACTGGATACTGTTGTATTTTATTTTGAACTTCTACATCGGCTTTAGATCAGTATTTTGACTCTTTGTCACGCTCCATGTGCTTCATATCCCCAGGTGTTTGAGGAGGCGGTTCGGGGGACGGGGGTGTGCCTGGCGTTCTTTGAGACCCTCAACCGGGTGAACCTGGTGAGGGATGTGGAGCGAGCAGCGGACACGGTCCAGGCCTCGACAGCACGGGTGATCCTGGTCTTCCTCTTGTACACTGACATGGGGGCGTTACTCCTGGAGCTGGAGCGCAGAAACGTGACGGACAGGCAGTTCCTGGCCAGTGAGGCATGGAGCACTAGCGGACAACTCCTACGGAACCCCGCCCTCTTTAACGTCTCTCGGGGCGTTGTGGGTGTGGCTATCCGCAGTGCACCTATGCCTGGCTTTGAGGCCCACCTTCGAAGTCTCCACCCCTCTCGTCGTCCCGGAGATGTCCTGTTGAAGGAACTCTGGGAAACTGAGTTTGGGTGTAGCCCTGGAGCAGCAGATGCACACGGCACGTCTCTGCTCCCCTCTCCCCTTCCTCCATCCCCCTCTGTGTCAATATCACACACCCCTCCTCCCACCTCCAGTTCCCCCCGTCCACGCCTGGCCTCCTGCAGTGGGGCAGAGACTCTGGAGGATGTGCAGAGCTCCTTCACAGACACCTCCCAGCTGAGAGTAACCTATAACGTGTACCTGGCTGTGTATGCTGCAGCCCACGCCCTCCACAGCCTGCTGTCCTGCCCCCAGAGAGACAGCCCTACGTGGGGCAGCAGCGTCAACTGCTCCCCCTCCTCACAACATCAGCCCAGCGGAGGTACACTGATCTATTGCATGTTCAGTAGACATGATTTGCAAACACTTCAATCAGTTGGGGGGGGGGGGGGGGGGGGATTACTTATGCCAATGTAACCTTTTTTTGTTAATTAAATATTAATGTCCACTTAATAGTTGCTATGGGGATATGTTTTGAGTTATTACATCATATTAAGAGTGTAATGGTCATGTTTGTGTCTCCTTTCCTCCAAGTTGTTGCAGCACCTGAACCTGGTTAACTTCACCACTCCACTTGGGGAGCCGTTCTATTTCCGGGGCGCGGACATCCCTGCTGTGTACGACCTTGTGAACTGGCAGGCCACGCCCAAGGGGTTGCTCAAACTTGTCACGATTGGCCGAGTAGAGGGTTTCAATATCCTCATCAACCAATCAGCCATCCAGTGGAACGCAGGGTCTAATATGGTGAGAAATACCATTTTTAAAACATGAACTGAATGGTTTTGTTCAATTGAAATTAATATCATTGCATGTACGGCATTTACAGGTGCCTGTGTCAGTGTGCAGTGGGAGCTGTCCCCCAGGCACCCGTGTAGCCAGGAGGAAGGGGGAGCCTGTCTGCTGCTTCGACTGCATCCCCTGTGCTGAGGGGGAGGTCAGCAACACCACAGGTCAGCGAACTGTGATGTGGGGGTATAATATCATTTAATATCAATGAAAGGGAATTCTTAATTAGCTGTGCCATTATTGACCTGATCTCTCTTGAATAATATATTATATCTTAATTAAGACTTATTAGATTGAATAGTAATTATGCTTTTCAATCATCATAGTAATGTGTTCAATCTCTCAGGCTCTCTGCAATGTGACGGCTGTCCTCTGGAGTTCTGGTCCAACGGCAATCGGACCGCCTGCATCCCTCGTCAGTTCGAGTTCCTCTCCTTCAACGACACTATGGGCGTCACCCTGACCACTATTGCCGTGTGCGGCACTGTGGCAACAGCGGCTGTATTTATGCTCTTTGTGTACCACCGCCACACCCCTCTGGTAAGAGCTTTAATGAAGTGTTGAATCCGTTAGGGGATAAAATGGAGAACTCTTCTTCTATGGTGTCATGTACGTCTGACCCTTCTTCTCATTCCAGGTGCGGGCCAACAACTCAGAGCTCAGTTTCCTGCTTCTCCTGTCACTCAAGCTCTGCTTCCTGTGTTCGTTGGTGTTCATTGGGCGTCCGTCTGCGTGGGCGTGTCAGATCCGCCAGGCGGCGTTTGGGGTGATCTTCGTGCTCTGCCTCTCCTGCCTCCTGGTCAAGAACATCGTGGTTCTGGCTGCGTTCCGCTCAGCCAGGCCCGGTGCTGGGCAGCTGATGAGGAGGTTTGGACCCAGTCAGCAGAGAGGGAGTGTCTTCCTCTTTACCAGTGTTCAGGTGAGAGCTTTAACGTTGAAATAACTTAAAGTCACCTAACTGAATTAATCAGTACTTTACTGTATAAGAGTAAATTGTGTTTGTAATTGTGTTTGTAAACGCAGGTGATCATCTGTGCCGTGTGGTTGTCCATAAGTCCTCCCCTGCCTTACCGTGACCTAGGCCTCAAGGGGTCTAAGGTCATCCTGGAGTGTGAAGTGGGCTCTGTGGTCGGTTTCTCTCTGGTGCTGGGGTACATTGGTCTGCTGGCTTCTCTCTGTCTCCTCTTAGCCTTCCTGGCCAGGAAACTCCCTGACAACTTCAACGAGGCCAAGCTCATCACCTTCAGCATGCTGATCTTCTGTGCCGTGTGGGTGGCCTTCGTCCCTGCCTACGTCAGCTCTCCTGGGAAGTACGCAGACGCTGTAGAGATATTCGCCATTCTGGCTTCCAGCTTTGGGCTACTGTTCTGCATCTTCGCTCCAAAGTGTTTCATCATCCTCCTGAGACCAGAGAGAAACACCAAGAAACACATGATGGACAAAGAGAAAGCACCAAGAAACACATGATTTAATATAATATAGTCTTCATTGTGTTTAATTAATCACATTGTAAAAACAGAACAAAGAAAGACATGATACATTGTATAATACCCAAGTTACATACTTTTCAGACAATACCAAAACAAGTTGATGGACACAAACAAACTTTCCTACCCTGCTTGTAATAAGTCAACAGTGAGTCAACACTTAGTACGTCTTCATCTGAATCACTACATGACTCTTCCTTACCATCATCAATAGACTTTAATGACATTTATTTCTCACCTGAAAGCCAGCTCTGAAAACACACACACCAAGTAATTTAAATTACATACGTTAATGAAAAGTGTTGTTAAATCCTTTCACAATTTATGAGGTGTGTAATTCTCTTCCCATATGAGGCTGTTTCTGGATATTTTAATTACATATCTTCGTCATATGCTAGGGTTAAATAAAAACAAATTCAAGCAGCTCCTTTGAAGTCAGAATGTTTTATTAAATTAAAAATTGCTTTGATGAATATTTAATAATAATTAATCATAATTAATTCATGGGTGAATGAGTGTAGGAGCAGAATCCTTTAGAAGGAACAGGGATGTTATGCTGTTTTATTCCACATGATGTGATGATTCAATCAAAAGCCTTTTTATGCAGAAAACCACTCATTAGGGATAACCTACCCCCTGGGAGATTAAAGCCACACACATATGCAGATGAAACCAAAAGCCTACTTAACAGCCCAAATAACTAAATAATGTATTATCTGATTGATATTTAATCACAGAACATCATAATTATAATCAATAGTAGATCACTGCACATCACTAGGGTAATAACAAAATGAAAAAATATTTTTGTAGCCATCAAACTCAAAACATAAAAGGTTCGCCTCCTGAGTGGCGCAGCGGTCTAAGGCACTGCATCACAGTGCTAGAGGTGTCACTACAGACCTGGGTTTGATCCCAGGCTGTGTTGCAGCCGGCCGCAACTGGGAGACCCATGAGGCGGCCCAGCGTCGTCCGGGTTAGGGGAGGGTTTGCCTGGCCAGGATGTCCTTGTCCAATCGTGCTCTAGCGACTCCTTGTGGTGGGCTGGGCGCATGCGCGCTGACTTCGGTCGCCAGTTGTTCGGTGGTTCATCCGACACATTGGTGCGGGTTCAGCAAGCAGTGCGGCTTGGCGGGGTTGTGTTTTGGAGGACGCACGGCTCTTGACCTTCACCTCTCCCGAGTCCGTACAGGAGTTGCAGCGATGGGACAAGACTGTAACTACAAATTGGATATCACAACATACAATATAAATAAAAAACATAAAAGGTTCTTCTTTCCTTTCCGACAGAAGTGGAAACTATCTTGGGGTGAAAGAAATAGAATGTTGGAAAAGGAGCTACTTAAAACTATTTGAGACCATCATACTCTGTTACAATACCTAACAGCCTACTTTCCTTTATGGCCTCCTGTAGCTCAGTTGGTAGAGCGTGGCGCTTGCAACGCCAGGGTTGTGTGTTCGATTCCCACGGGGGGGCCAGTATGAAAAATGTACGCACTCACTAACTGTAAGTTGCTCTGGATAAGAGCGTCTGCTAAATAACTCAAATGTAAATTTGTGTTGAAAGAGTGACAAGCAAATCCCTAGCAGGCAATAGTACTTCCACCTAAGATCAGCATGCTGAAGGTTATGAGCTTGGCCTTGTTGAAGGTGTCAGGGAGTTTCCTGGCCAGGAAGACCAAGAGGAAGCTGAGGATCGCCAGTAGGCCGATGTAGCCTAGCGACACTCCAAACCCTGCTACTGACCCCACCACAAACTCATATACAATCTCATCATTATGGTAGCGTGTGTTTTTGTGTGGAGTTGGAGAGGCTGAGACCAGCCAGGCTGTGAAAACCAGGACTGTTCTTCTCTGCTGCCAAGCTGGTCTCGCCCCCGGGCTTAGAGGTCCTAAACACAGTCAGCATCACCATGGAGACACAGAGAACAAAGTTGATACCAAACGCTGCATGCCTCAGCTGACACGTCCATAGCCGGGGCCGACCAATGAACAGCGAGCACAGGAAGTAGAGTTTGAGTGACAGCAGAAGCAGGGAGCAGCAGTTATTGGCCTTGTGGTGTCCGAACGATGCTGCGATGATGTGTTGATAAGAAATCCGCTGACACTGTACTTGATTATAAAGGTTTATTATATCAAAGATTTCAGTATCAATTTACAGATTCTGCAGAATCTGGAGAGCAACAAACCCAATCTTAAATATGTTCACTCTCTCCTTCCTTTGTTCAAACATGGTATATATATATCCTATGCCCTATGTAACATAAGATGGCGTGCTTTGAATAGACCAATCCCTGGCCTCCACATAGCCAAATGTCCTCTGTTTTAGGGGGCCCCTATAGTAACACTTTCCACATATTTCAGCAAAGTAAAGTAAAGTTCATTTAACCAACAATATGAAAACCTCAGATACTACATATTTCCCCCCTTCGAGACTAATTAAGTCTCGAAAACAAAAAGAATAGGATTATGACAAATAACAATTTTTATTACATCAGGCTTCTTGTGTAACTTTTAGCAATAAAACCAAGTTTATGGAGTGTGAACACATTTTTATGGAGTGTAAGAGCGAAAAACCTGTCTGGCAGCTTTCTTTCCAAATATCCATCAATCAATCAAGACAGTAAAATTCTCTCACGGCCCCTCTGCCCCAGGCGACCACCTAAGTACTCCAGATCAATTTATAAATCTTTATCAATGCATTTTAAGCTATGATGCAATCGAATACACATGAAAGCCTGAGAGAACAAAATACAATCAAAAACCCGTCCACATTCAGGCTTGTTCGACCCATCCGACCCTCCCGTGGATTCTCTCTGTCCCTGCCTAGACCCAATATCCCTAAGCGTCAAAGAAAAAACCTAAAAACATCTGAGGTCCCCACATGTACCCAACAACAGAAAACATCATTCTTCAAAAAATTTATACAGAAAGAATATGACACAAATTATGTATTACACATGCAAATATGTATATATATATATATCATTGCAGACACTGGAATGTAGTCCACTACACTGCAGCTCCTCAGCAGTGTCGACTTTCAATGCAACGTCGATGATGGAATCTGAACATTTCCACACCGTCCTTGTTCCACTTCCTCCAGTCCATTCATATTGTCCATGTTTGAGTATTTGAATCCCACTCTACACATTCCCCATATGCTTCTGGAAGAAAAGAAAACACCAACCAGTATCTTTTGCAAAGCAACACATGAAAATTAAAACATCAATATCAAAAATAATATATAAAAATGATATATAAAAATGATATATAAAAATGAATCACATTCCATTTCCCCCCTTTGATTCATAAGAAAACAGTAAATATCACAACAATATGCAAAGAAATGTGAAAATTATCGCACAATCAGATATTCAAAATGGATATCTATCCATCAATACTCCATCCAGTAGCACTTGTTCATCTCCATCTAGATCAGTCACGGTTAACAACGGCATCTGAGTGTTGTCTCCAGGCATCACAACTCCAACCCATCTCAATATCATAACCTTCGCAAAAGTCAATAACAAAGACTTTCCTAGAGTTACTTCAACCCTAGTTTTCGTAACGTTTTGGTCTGACTTTTTTCCGAACTGGTCTGGGGCTACTTTGTCTAACCGTATCACCAGCTTCTCCTGTAACAGAGTTGCCCTTGGTGATCTCTGTGGTTTCACATTCCACTGAAATATGCCCTGTTGTTTCTGGGACGTATTGAAAATCAATGTCCCCAAATCTCCTTTCCTGTCCATCCATTGCAGAGTCGTGTCTGGCATCATCAGAAGTGTACACATGATCATCAACGTTGTCCACAGCATGGAAAATCTCTCCGTCTGGGTTTTGACTCTGAAAATTGTCATGCATCTCTCCTTCTGTCTGTTCTTCCCTATCTTCATCCTGCTCTCTTGAGCCTTCAACATCTTGGCTCTCTGCGCGTGGCACCTCTTCTCTAGGCGCTTTAACACAATGTGACAAATGATACCACGTTGGAGACCCTTTAACCTGGACAGCCGTTCCAGTACGACGAACAACTTCAAATGGTCCCTCACGGCGTTCGTTATACCACTTCCTTCTAAATACCTTCACGAACACCTTGTCCCCAGGTTGCACTGTACTCCTTTTTTGCTCATTGAGCTTCTCCTGCACCTCTTCTTTTCTTTGCCTGTCAGAAACATATGTGGATAACTTTTTATGAAAATTGGCCATATATTTAACATACGCTCTCATTTCATCTTCCAAAAGAGCCAAACTTGGACCCTTTCCACTTGTTCGCAAACAAGGCGTAGGCATCCTTCTTCCTGTGACCAGTTCATGGGGTGACATACGTAGATCATGCAACTCACTTGAGCGACACACCATTAATGCTAAAGGAAGCGCCGCTATCCAGTTTAGACCCGTATGCTGGCAAATCTTGACAATGCGATTTTTCAAAACACCATTATTTTTTCACAAATACCTTGACTTTGTGGGTGATGAACTGCTCCTAGACGTTGCTTAATTCCCAATTTTTGCAAAATCAATTTAACTGATTTATCCACAAATTCTTTCCCATTATCTGAGGATATTCGATCGGGAAATCTCCACCTGCTTATGACTTCTTTACACAAGAACTTGGCAACCGACTGAGCGTCTTTTCGCTTGGTTGGACAGGCCTCCGGCCATCGTGAAAATCTATCCACAACCACCAGCATGTATCTTTTCCCTTCAACTGGTTTTATCATATCAACAAAGTCGATACCCAACTCACGCATAGGACCTCTCGGTGTTGGAATGTGACCAGGAAGAACAGTCACACCCCTGCGAACATTATTTTTCAGACAGATTGTGCACCTGCCTATGACATAGTCAACCTGTTCAAGCAAATATGGTGCCCAAAAACCATACTCCTTTGTGATTTTTCTCCTAACCTCCCCCCTTGCAACATGAGCTAACCAATGTGCTTCCTGAATCATCAGACCTAATAGGTCTAGAGGCGCTACTATCAACCCCTCATGGTTTCTCCAAAGACCCGTAGCATCTTTGACGGAACCTCGGTCTAGCCATAGCTGTTTGTCAATCGTAGAAGCAGCTTCCTGCATCAAAATCACATCCTTAAGCGTAATTTTGTCTTCCAAGTCCACTTCATGAGTGACCAGAAAAACCTTGCCCAATTTGTCCGCTCCTGTGACGGCTTTTGCAGCTTCATCAGCAGCTTTGTTCCCTTGTGTGACTTTTGACACATCTGTTTTATGAGCTGCACACTTAGCTATCGCTATCTCTTTAGGCTTCATCATAGCATGCAACAGTTTCATTATTTGCGCATGATGTTGTATCGGAGAACCATCCATTTTCTTAAACCCTCAACCTTTCCACACTGCTCCAAACAAATGACATACACTATGTGCATATGCAGAATCAGTATATATTGTCACTCGCTTTCCTTCTGCTAACAAACACGCTTCTGTTAGCCCCACAAGTTCAGCAAGTTGTGCGGACGCAGGCTGTGGTATTACTTCAGCCTTTTCAACAACAAATCCAGTTCCTTGGGCTTTAACTACTACATAGCCAGCACACAATTTATCTCCCACACGATAACAAGACCCATCAGTCCAATACTCCAGGTCTGCCTCACGTAATGGAAGGGCTTGCAAATCTGATCTAAGCCTCGAGTATTTCTCTGCTTCTTGAACACACTCATGTGGCTCACCATCCTCTGAAGTTGGCAAATTCTCGGCTGGATTCACCATATCACACCTCACTAGGGTGACATCTTCCTGCTCTAAGAGCCTATGATAGTCTCTGAGCCTAGGCATAGTCAATGTATATTTTCCATAGTTCAGAAGATTTCTGAGACTATGATGGGTAAGAATTGTTACTGGGTAACCCATCGTAACAGATGATGCTTTGTCATACATTAAATATACTCCCACCATTGCTCTGTAGCACAGTGGTAGCCCTAGTTCTACTTCTGAATAGGCAGTAGAGTAGTAGGAAATAGGTTGAGGATTCGTCCCTGTACCTGTTGGCTGACAAAGAACTGCACATGCATATTTACCTCCAGTAGAAGTAGACACATATAGCAAGAAATTCTTACAGTAGTCTGGTAGTGTGAGTGCTGGTGCCTCTTGTAACCTCTGTATGATCGTTTCAAATGCTACAAGGCCTTCCTGTGTCCAGGAAAGATTGCTATAGAGTTGACAATTCCCAGTATCTTTAACCATAGCTCTCAAAGGTCACATCAAACTAGCATAGCCCTCAACCCAGGCTGAAGAATAATCAGCAATAGCAAGAAATGTCATCATCTCTCTGACAGTTCTAGGCTTCGGAGCCTTACGAATAGCTTCCAATTGACTGTCAAAAATGCTTCTGTGTCCATGCATTATTTTCTGACCCAAATAAACGACCTTCTCCTGGCAATATTGCAACTTTTTCTGTGAAACCTTATGCCCCTTTTCTGCCAATACCTGTAGCAATTTAATTGAGTCTTTATGACATGTTTCCTTATTCTGTGAACAGATAAATATACCATCCACATACTGAATGACAGTGCTTTGCAATATCTGATCTATCCCTACCAAATCGTCCTTCAGTACTTTATTGAAAATGTGAGGGCTATGCTTGAACCCCTGTGGCAATCTCCTGTACTCATAGAACTGTCCATTATATGTGAACCCAAATAAACCCTGAGTTTCTACACTAAGTGGAACACAAAAAAATGCACCACATAAGTCTAACACCGTGAAATGTGTAGCCTCAGGAGGAATATGGGATAACAAGGTATGCGGGTCTGGCACTTCTGCTGGAAAATCAGTCACTACCTCATTCACCGCTCTCAAATCATGAACCACACGATAAGTCTCATCGGGTTTCTTCACAGGCAACAAAGGCGTGTTACTCTGAGGATTTTTTATTGTCTTCAAAACACCTGCTTTCGAAAGTCCTTCAATTTGTGGTTCGATCCCTTGGATTGCTTCATCTTTCAATGGATACTGATTCTTCCAAGGAGATCTGGCTCCTGGTCAAAGTTCAACTTTCACCGGTTGGGCTGATTTCACTCCTCCAAATCGCCAAATTCTCTTTCATCGGTACAAAAACAGCTTTCTCTGCTTCTGTCATCATTTCTCCTATATGCTTCTGCTCATAGTCTTCAGAAACCAACAAGGTCACATGTGGCACACTCTTCTCAATCTCAAATTCTTTATCCAGATAATCGTCTGTGTTTATCTTCATAGCTGCTCCTTGTGGTCCTAAAATTATGCAACATGAGCTGAGTTGAACTTTCTTTGGTTGATGACTCAACCATTCCTCTGAGTTCGATTGGGCAGCATTCTTGAAATACTTGAGCGTACAATGAAATTGATATTCCTGAAGCCTCGCATCTGGCATGTTTGCCACAATGAATTTCTCCCATATCTTAGCTGGCTTCAAAAAATCTGCACTGAGATTTCCAATCCAAAATACTGAAGAAGAGTCAATCTCTGTCGTCATCAACAATTGGTAAACCGTTTCTTTTGGCATTTCTACCAGACAGCCGTCTGGCGTACATTTTATTGTACAATTCAATCTACACAATGCATCTCTTCCCAACAATGCAATAGGTGTATGTTCCGATACCAGTATGGGTATTGTAGTTTTCTGATTTTTATAGCAGAGCTCAATTGGTTCCGTAAGAGGAATCAGCTGTTTCACTCCCTCAAACCCGATTGTCCGAATCAGTTGATTGGACATAGGGAGATGTGTAGCATCTTCAGGCCGAACACAGGTGAAAGCAGCTCCGCTATCCGCCATCTTTTCAATGGTCGGTTGTTTACTTTCACCTCAATTGTTGGATATTTTTCCGGTCCTGATGCTACCAGCTGACACCCCCCTTTCGGATCTTCTGGGCACCTCTAGAATCCTGGCTCCGGGCCCCTATAAGGGTTCACCGGTCCTCCAAATGATCTTGACTGGCCCCTGTATCTTCCTCTGAAATTTCCTCTGGTGTTTCCTCCTGGCCCATTACACTCACGGGCAAAGTGACCAACCTGTCCACAATTATAACACACTTCTGAAGATTGCTGGAAGTATGGATTAAATCTTCCTCCTCTTCCTCTTCCTAAACCTTCTCGTCCTCTTCCTCTCCAATTCTGTGTCTGTCCGGAAACTGGCTGTGGATATGAAACAACTGGTCCCACTAGTGGTGGCTGGGACAATTGCGGTTGGACCTGGTTCGGTTGAAGCTGTGGCAGTGATTGTTGATTTGGTGAACACTGATTCTGCATAACCAAAGCCTGTTTCTCCTCCGTCTTCTTATTCTCCACCAGTTGTATTTGATTGAGTTTTCTGAGAGTTTCTTGGTCCTGTTCTTTCTGGTTGTGTTCCTTTTTCCTGTATAGATCCACTTGATGGGCTATATGATCTGTATAGATACCTTTTGCCATGCTTCCAAGTCCAACCACCTCTGCCAGTTTGCTCCTTACTGGTGAGGGCAGCCCCATCTGCAGTTTAGCTCGCAAAATTGACTGCTCTATTTGACTCACATCTGGATCATTTCCGGTAATATTTCTCCACACTTGTTGAGCTCTTGACACATAGGCTCTCGGATTTTCTTGTTGTCCTAGTGGGTCAATCAGAATGTTGTCAGGATGCACATTTGTTGGAAATGTATCTTTCAGTGCTCTCCACAGTCGATTTCTACTTGCAGCTAACAACTCAGGATCATTCACCGCAGTCCCCATATATCGATTAAGTCCAGCTCTCTGAAAAAATTATTCCATACCTGGAATCCCAAGGAGATTAGCCAAAAGTATCTTAATGTCTCCTATGGCAGACTGTGTTCCCACCGTAATTTCTTCCAACTTTGAAATCCAAGGATATGCTCCATCTTGAAGAGTAGGCAGCTTCTCAAGTATATCTGACATATCGGTATTCTGCAAAGGCTTATACTCCAGGTTCTGTCCTCGGATTATCACTGGCATCATCTTCTTACTTGTGCTCCCTTTTCTTGGCCGCAATGTATACTTCCTCTCCAATTTTTGGGATCCTTTTTTCAGCAGTTTTTCCTTCTGTATCTTCAGCTTCTTGAGTTGTTCTTCCAATTCTCTTACTTCTTCTAAATTATTCGCCTTATCCAAGCATGACATGCATCGATCCATATCTCTTTCTATTTCTTCTGTGCTAGTCATTGTAGGATAAAATCCTCTTGAACATGAAGCACCTTTAATCTCCAAATCTTCATCGCTGTCTCCATCTTCACTTTCATCAGAGGTCGAATCTCTTGTATCCTTATTCTTCCAACTTCCATCACCCCTTATTTCCGCTCTGGCCAACCTCCATCTGATCACAGGGTCATATCCACCCATGATCTCTTCTGAATCACTCTGATCATCATCATCATCATCTTCAAATTCCATCCTCCTGAACCTCACTCTACCCTTAGTTTCCAGACATGTCGTTTTGTTCTTACTTTTGGAGTTTGGATTCATCTTTATGGTCATTTCTGCTTGTCCTCTCTCTATTATTCATTCATCTTCATCTCTGATGCAATAATCACCCTCCTGAATGATCACTGGAAGCTGAGGATAGACGTCCTTAAACTCTACTTCTTCCTCGTAAGGTCTTTTTGCTGAATCCGTATGTGAGAAAGGTGTATTGACTTCTGCCATTCGTTTTTCTGTTACCTTCGCCTCTTTTGCCATTTTCTCTATACCTCTGTCTCTTTTATCTTTTGTATCTTTTATCCGTTTTTGTCCCTCATTTTCAAACAACTTAAGAACACCCAGCTCTCTTTGTCTCTTTTCTTTACGTTGTTCCCCCTTTTTTCCCTTCTTTTGATCTGCCTTATACGTGGACACAAGCACTTGCATTATTTTTATTACGTCTGGGTTAAGAGTCCCTTCCACTGGCCATGGTTGTTCAATGTCAGGCCAACGTTTATGCCATTTTCCAGATAACCTTGCAATACCATTAACTAGAGGATTACTCTTTTGCACTACATCAACAGGAGTAATTACTTTCATAGTTTTTATGTTCTTTTTCCGCATTGTAACAACTCTTTTATATTCCTTTATTGTGAATAATTGTATTATTATTATTATTATTATTTTAAACTAATTAATTTGTAAACCAAAAAATACTTTAAGCTATGTAGCTTATCTTTCCCTCCTATTTTATTTATTTATTATTATTATTATTATTATTTATATATATATATATATTTTTTTTTTCTCTACCAAATTATTGATTAGTGGCAATCTTACCACATCCGATAAAGAAAAGTAAAGGAAACTGGTCAACTTCAGAGCAATCAAAAAAGAAAGACTTGTAATCCAGCAACACTACAGCACCCACAAACCAATTGCTTAATAAGCACCCAATCACCTTAATTTTACAGAATAATCTCAGTGCTGGATTTCCAACACAACTCTAATCAAAACAACCCATGCACAAAGAAAACTTCAATGTGCAATTCTCAATTACATCAATTGATCAGTCTGTTGCCAAGTCCCTGTTAAATGGTCACAACCACAACATGAAATATTTTAGGCATACACAAACAGATAAATGCCCTTCATCTATAATATCCTGTAAGGGAAAGTAAGTTTGTGGATAGAACAGTACTGGCCATAATTGGACTGGATCCGGGACAGCACACGCTGTCGCGTGACGCACTGGTCAGCACCTCCTCTCTCTCCGTCTCCTCCTTCTCGTCTCTCACACCTCAGGGGAACAAAAGAAACAGACAACAATTTAGTATTTTATGTACTCACTGGGTTATTTCAACCATACAATACATATATTAAACTATTGGAGTAATCATCATATATGTTTTCTTAGTCAAGCAACAACCACTTAACAAACCAAATACTTTATTCGTGTGTACTTAAGTCTCCCCCTTTCTTGTTTCAGCTATAAGTCTGCGTGTCACAGCAGCTCAGTGCAGGCAGGGGAGTGGCATATTCGTTCTGTGTAACTGTAAACTCCTAGAACTCCACACATGCGCAGTTCATTTATTAGTGTATCTTCAGAGTGAGATGAGCACTCCCGCAAGCAATTTTTCTCTGAGTCAAACAGCAGACAGACCAGCTGTCTCTACGTTCTTTCCAACAAACCACATTTACCACACAGACAAACAGTAACACTGAACAAAACGCACAAACCAACACAAAACATAGAACACAAATCCTACTTCGAAGTTACTTAACTTTACTTTAGTCTATTATCTCTCTCCTCTTTCTTCACCCATTCTACTCCAATCTGCAGATGTATACTTATTTTCTCATCCATTACAAATCCTCTCTATACAATCATAACGTCCTCCCGGGGGCTCATAGATTTTGACAAATTTGAAAACGTTCTCTCAAATCGAGACTCATAAGGTTTTAACCGTAATTAACAGATTTCCTTACAAAAAACTAAAACCCCTGTTCTCAACCAAACCATATATATGTATATATATATATATCTAACATAAAATCTTATCATAGCATGAGTCGAGCATATAACTCTCTGCACAATCCACACAGCTGAAACACAGCAGAGACATCTTTCATTGCGCACACACACACTCTCTCTCTCACACACACACACTCTCTTTCTCACACACACACACTCTCTTTCTCTCACACACACACATGAAAACTACCCTAAAGCATGCGTCCGCCGCTCCTTTTCCTTTATTTTCCTTCCTAAATTTGTGCTACCTTGAGTTGCAGATATTCAATGAGAGGCTACTTCGGACATATAGCTCGTCAACTATATACCGAGAGGTAACATACAATTGAATGTGTATTCTACAATCTCACAGTTCCTTGGAACGGACCAATGGTTTACACTGTTGCTTTTTCAGTAGTGAAATATGCTATATCACTTTTCAAATGACCTTTTGTGACTCAACTTTTATCGTCCAGTTTGAGCTCTGTTCCTGCGGGGGGCTGATTCGTCGACCACACCCAGATTCTCCAACTGCACGCTCCCACCCCGTGGTGAAGTTAACCCTCTCCAGGTAATGGACCAGCTGACCAGAGGAGGGGGATGGAGGGAAGGAGGGAAGAGAGGGAAGGAGGGAGAGGATGTAGAGAAATACAGTATGTAGTCAGCGGACCTTGACAAAGAAAAGAGTAAACAGAAGTAAACAGTTGGCAAAGTTTCCGTCTGCACCTGTGTGCCTACAGTGAGGGAACAAAGTATTTGATCCCCTGCTGATTTTGTATGTTTGCCCAATGACAAAGAAATGATCAGTCTATAATTTTAATTTTAATTGTAGGTTTATTTGAACAGTGAGAGACAGAATAACAAAACAAAAATCCAGAAATGCGCATGTCAAAAATGTTATAAATTGATTTGCGTTTTAATGAGGGAAATAAGTATTTGACCCCCTCTCAATCAGAAAGATTTCTGGCTCCCAGGTGTCTTTTATACAGGTAACGAGTTGAGATTAGGAGCACACTCTTAAATGGAGTGCTCCTAATCTCAGTTTGTTACCTGTATAAAAGACACCTGTCCACAAAAGCAATCAATCAATCAGATTCCAAACTCTCCACCATGGCCAAGACCAAAGAGCTCTCCATGGATGTCAGGGACAAGATTGTAGACCTACACAAGGCTGGAATGGGCTACAAGACCATCGCCAAGCACCTTGGTGAGAAGGTGACAACAGTTGGTGCGATTATTCGCAAATGGAAGAAACACAAAATATCTGTCAATCTCCCTCGGCCTGGGGCTCCATGCAAGATCTCACCTCGTGGAGTTGCAATGATCATGAGAACGGTGAGGAATCAGCCCAGAACTACACGGGAGGATTTTGTCAATGATCTCAAGGCAGCTGGGACCATAGTCACCAAGAAAACAATTGGTAACACACTACGCCGTGAAGGACTGAAATCCTGCAGCGCCCGCAAGGTCCCCCTGCTCAAGAAAGCACATATACAGGCCCGTCTGAAGTTTGCCAATGAACATCTGAATGATTCAGAGGAGAACTGGATGAAAGTGTTGTGGTCAGATGAGACCAAAATGGAGCTCTTTGGCATCAACTCAACTCGCCGTGTTTGGAGGAGGAGGAATGCTGCCTATGACCCCAAGAACACCATCCCCACCGTCAAACATGGAGGTGGAAACATTATGCTTTGGGGGTGTTTTTCTGCTAAGGGGACATGACAACTTCACCGCATCAAAGGGACGATGGACGGGGCCATGTACCGTCAAATCTTGAGTGAGAACCTCCTTCCCTCAGCCAGGGCATTGAAAATGGGTCGTGGATGGGTATTCCAGCATGACAATGACCCAAAACACACGGCCAAGGCAACAAAGGAGTGGGTCAAGAAGAAGCACATTAAGGTCCTGGAGTGGCCTAGACAGTCTCGAGACCTTAATCCCTTAGAAAATATGTGGAGGGGGCTGAAGGTTTGAGTTACCAAACGTCTGGCTCGAAATCTTAATGACTTGGAGAAGATCTGCAGAGGAGTGGGACAAAATCCCTCCTGAGATGTGTGCAAACCTGGTGGCCAACTACAAGAAACGTCTGACCTCTGTGATTGCCAATAAGGGTTTTGCCACCAAGTACTAAGTCATGTTTTGCAGAGGGGTCAAATACTTATTTCCCTCATTAAAATGCAAATCAATTTCTAACATTTCTGACATACATTTTTCTGGATTTTTTGTTTGTTATTCTGTCTCTGACTGTTCAAATAAACCTACCATTAATATTATAGACTGATCATGTTTTTTTTTTTATTATAGACTGATCATACTTTTTTCCCTCACTGTATGTGTGTGTGAATGTAAGCCACCTGCCAGAGCTCCAGTCTCTGTAGGCTGGCACAGCGGTGCCCACTGAAAGGTCCTCTCCTTGGCACACGCTGCAGTACGTCATGCAGGACATGGGTCAGAGTGACACGGCCACATTATACTCTGGCCTGAGCTCAGACACGTGCCCATAGTTGGTCTCCACATCCCTCAGGTCCTCCTGTCCTGTAAGCACACCACCCGCAGCCTCCACCCAACCTGCACTGAACCTGCACCCAAACACAGCCTCCCAGAGCTGTCTCACCTTACCAGAACAGAGAAGGAAGTGTTATAGAGGAATAACATTTTTTGGGGGTATTTATAATAGGCAATGTAGGTATTTAAAAAGAAAAAAAAAATACTTTTAAATGATAGTAGATAAACATAATGTCTAAAGTATTGAAGGAGTGAAATAAATCATTAGAATGGGGTAAAAAATACTACCTCACATTGCTGTTTCCGGGGTTATTGGCAGGTTGGTCGTCGGGGCGGATGCTAAGCAGGTAGTCCCTTAGGCTGGTATCTCTCCACGACGGATAGTGATACCCAGGGTACCCCCCCAGGTAGGGCATGAGACGGGGGGTGTGAAACACCGAGGAGGAGGTCCAGGCTTCTGTCACGACTTCCGCCGAAGTTAGTGCCTCTCCTTGGGCGGTCGTCGTCACCGGCTTTCTAGCTGCCACCGATCTACGTTTCTGTTTTCCATTTGTTTTGTCTGTATTGTACACACCTGGTTCCCATCACGTTAATTTGTTTCCCTATTTAACCCTCTGGCTCCCTCATGGTGTTGTGCGTGATTGTTCTTTGTTTGGTGTTTATACTGCTGTGAGCTGATGTTGTCACGCCCTGACCTATAGAACTCTGGTTAGTTTGGTCAGGGCGTGCATGTTTAGTATCTATGTTATGTTTTCTATGTGTAGAATCTAGGTATTGGTTTTCTATGTTTTGTACGGGTGTGATTCCCAATCAGAGACAGCTGTCGCTCGTTGTCTCTGATTGGGGTTCATACTTAGGTAGCCCAGTTGCCTACTATGGTTGTGGGATCTTGTTCCGTGTTTAGGCTTGTATTGGGTTTAGCCTGAGGACTTCACGTTACGTTGTTTTGTTGTTTTTGCTCGTGTGTTTATTTTACTAAATAAACATGTATGCATTTCACGCTGCGCCTTGGTCTGACCCGTCCTTCAACGACCGTGACAGAAGATCCCACCAAAAATGGACCAAGCAGCGTGCCCAGGAGCAGACATCCTGGACATGGGAGGAGATCCTGGACGGAAAGGGATCTTGGACATGGGAGGAAATTCAGGCTGGGATGGATCGCCGTCCTTGGGAGGCGACAGTGGAGGCCCGGGTTAGAGAGGAGCAACGGAAACACAGAAGGCGCCGGCCGAGGAGGAAGCCCGAGAGGCAGCCCCAATACTTTTTTTGGGGGGGGCTAAAGGGGTGGTCGGGGAGCGAGAGAGAAGAGCCCCGACCACTGCACCCGGTGGGTTTCCAGGTTGAGTCCCTACGACCATGGGAACAAGAGTGGTAACAGTTTTATACCGAGGAGTCGGAGGATGACGACGACGATGAGTTTCTGTTCCCTAACTCGTGGGGGCTCCCGGAGGAGTCTTCACTGGAGGAGGATTGGGCGTGGAGAGTAAAGGACAGGTATAGTCGTAGACCTCCAGCGCCGGTTCCCAGTCCAGTATGACCCGTTCCTGCTCCTCGCACCAAACCAGTGGTGCGTGTCACCAGCCCGGTACGTCCCGTACCTAATCCCCGCACCAAGCCAGTGGTGTGTGTCCCCAGTCCGGCCCGGCCCGTTCCTGTTCCTCACACCAGACCAGTGGTGCGTGTTCCCAGTCCGGCCCGGCCCGTTCATGTTCCTTGCACCAAGCCAGTGGTGCATGTTCCCAGTCCGGTACGGCCCGTGCCTGCTCCCCGCACCAAGCCAGTGGTGCATGTCACCAGTCCGGCCCAGCCCGTTCCTGCTCCTCTCACCAAGCCAGTGGTGCGTGTTCTTAGTCTGGTCCGGCACGTGCCTGCTCCTCGCACCAGACCAGTGGTGCGTGTGTCCAGTCCGGCACGGCCCGTGCCCGTTCCACCGGTGCCTTTCCAGCACCGGTCAGCTGCTCCACTCAGGAGCCAGAGCAGTCCGCTTCACCGGTGCCTGATCCAGCTCCGGTTGGTTGCTCCACTCCGGAGCCAGAGCAGTCCGCTCCACCGGTGCCCAGTCCAGCTCCGGTCAACGGTCAACGGTTCCACTCCGGAGCCAGAGCAGTCCGCTCCACCGGTGCCTGATCCAGCTCCGGTCGGTTACTCCACTCTGGAGTCAGAGCAGTCCGCTCCACCGGTGCCCAAGCCAGCTCCGGTCAGCGGCTCCACTCCGGGTCCAGACGTCAGCCCCTCTCTAGGTTCGGAGTCTCCCACACCAGGGTCCAGACAGGGATCGGTGCATCATGGGAGGACTGAGAGGGGAAGCTCCGCGTTGAGGTCCAGACCGGTCCAGGGGTGCAACGCGGAGTCAGTAAGGGAGGAGACGTCACGCCCGAAGCCAGAGTCCGCACCTTTGGGGGGTGGGGGGGGGGGGGGGGGTACTGTCACGCCCTGACCTATGGAACTCTGGTTAGTTTGGTCAGGGTGTGCATGTTTAGTATCTATGTTGTGTTTTCTATGTGTAGAATCTAGGTATTGGTATTCTATGTTTTGTACGGGTGTGATTCCCAATCAGAGACAGCTGTCGCTCGTTGTCTCTGATTGGGGTTCATACTTAGGTAGCCCAGTTGCCTACTATGGTTGTGGGATCTTGTTCCGTGTTTAGGCTTGTATTGTGTTTAGCCTGAGGACTTCACGTTACGTTGTTTTGTTGTTTTTGCTCGTGTGTTTATTTTAATAAATAAACATGAATGCATTTCACGCTGCGCCTTGGTCTGACCCGTCCTTCAACGACCGTGACAGATGTTATTTCCCTGCGTGGAAATTAGATTTGTTGTTTTTCGAGTAAAGTTTGTCTATTACTCAGTTCTGTGTCCTGCACCTGACTCCGTCCTACCGCTGCACACTGACACCTGACAGCTTCACTGGCGATCCACCGGAGACCCATCACATTCTGCACCACCACCTTGTAAAATGAGTTTTATATTTTTATAATCTTGCCATCAAGAATGCCACAATGGTAATATTTTACAACACTTTTATGCGTTGTTTTATTTAGCTAGTTAGTTATTTAGAGGGGTAAACAGGCTACAAGCAACCCCTTTTCCCTCCAAACATAACGATGGTCATTATGGCCAAACAGTTCTACTTTTTGTTTCATCAGACCAGAGGACATTTCTCCAAAAAGTAAGATCTTTGTCCCCATGTGCAGTTGCAAACCGTAGTCTGGCTTTTTTATGGCGGTTTTGGAGCAGTGGCTTCTTCCTTGCTGAGCGGCCTTTCAGGTTATGTCGATATAGGACTCGTTTTACTGTGGATATAGATACTTTTGTACCTGTTTTGTCCAGCATCTTCACAAGGTCGTTTGTTGTTGTTCTGGGATTGATTTGCAGTTTTCGCACCAAAGTATGTGTCACACCCTGACTTATGGGACTCTTGTATGCTGAGTCAGGGTGTGGAGATCTATGTTGTATATTCTATGTTTAGTTCTAGTTGTTCTACTTCTATGTTAGGCCGGGTGTGATTCACAATCAGAGGCAGCAGTCGCTCGTTGTCTCTGATTGGGGATCATACTTAAGTAGCCTGTTTGTGATCATTAGTGGTGGGATCTTGTTCCTGTATAGGCTTGTATTGTGTTTAGCCTGAGGACTTCACGTTACGTTGTTTTGTTGTTTTGTTCGTGTGTTTATCGTTATATTAAACATGTATGCATTTCACGCTGCACCTTGGTCTGACCCGTCCTTCAACGACCGTGACAGAAGATCCCACCAAAAATGGACCAAGCAGCGTGCCCAGGAGCAGACATCCTGGACATGGGAGGAGATCCTGGACGGAAAGGGATCCTGGACATGGGAGGAGATTCAGGCTGGGATGGATCGCCGTCCTTGGGAGGAGACAGTGAAGGCCCAGATTAGAGAGGAGCAACGGCAACACAGAAGGCGCCGGCCGAGGAGGAAGCTCGAGAGACAGCCCCAAAAAAACATTTTGGGGGACTAAAATGGTGGTCGGGGATCGATGGAGAAGAGCCCCGACCACTGCACTCGTGGGGGCCCAGGGAGGAGTCCTCACGGGAGGAGGACTGGGTGCGGGGAGTGAAAGACTGGTACAGTCGGAGATCTCTAACGTCAGTTCCCAGTCCGGTACACCTCATGCCTGCGTCTCGCACCAAGCCAGTGGTGCGTGTTCCCAGTCCGGCCCGGCCCGTTCCTGTTCCTCGCACCAGGCCAGTGGTGCGTGTCGCCAGTCCGGCCCGGCCCGTTCCTGCTCCTCGCAGCAGGCCAGTGGTGCGTGTTCCCAGTCCGGTACGGCCCGTTCCTGTTCCTCGCACCAGACCAGTGGTGCGTGTCGCCAGTCCGGCCCGGCCCGTTCCTGCTCCTCGCACCAGACCAGTGGTGCGTGTTTCCAGTCCGGTACGGCCCGTGCCTGCTCTCCGCACCAAGCCAGTGGTGCATGTCACCAGTCCAGCCCGGCCCATTCCTGTTCCTCTCACCAAGCCAGTGGTGCGTGTTCCCAATCCGGTACGGGCCGTGCCTGCTCCCCGCACCAAGCATGTGGTGCATGTCGCCAGCCCGGTATGCCCCGTACCTGCTCCCCGCACCAAGTCAGTGGTGTGTGTCCCCAGTCCAGCCCGGCCCGTTCCTGCTCCTCGCACCAGACTAGTGGTGCATGTCGCCAGTCCGGCTCGGCCCGTTCCTGTTCCTCGCACCAGGCCAGTGGTGCGTGTCGCCAGTCCGGCCCGGCCCGTTCCTGCTCCTCGCACCAGACCAGTGGTGCGTGTTTCCAGTCTGGTACGGCCCGTGCCTGCTCTCTATACCAAGCCAGTGGTGCGTGTCGCCAGTCCAGCCCGGCCCATTCCTGTTCCTCGCACCAAGCCAGTGGTGCGTGTTCCCAATCTGGTACGGCCCGTGCCTGCTCCCCGCACCAAGCCTGTGGTGCATGTCGCCAGCCCGGTACGCCCCGTACCTGCTCCCCGCATCAAGCCAGTGGTGTGTGTCCCCAGTCCGGCCCGGCCCGTTCCTGCTCCTCGCACCAGGCCAGTGGTGCGTGTCGCCAGTCCGGCCCGGCCCGTTCCTGCTCCTCGCAGCAGACCAGTGGTGCGTGTTCCCAGTCCGGTACGGCCCGTTCCTGTTCCTCGCACCAGACCAGTGGTGCGTGTCGCCAGTCCGGCCCGGCCCGTTCCTGCTCCTCGCACCAGACCAGTGGTGCGTGTTTCCAGTCCGGTACGGCCCGTGCCTGCTCTCCGCACCAAGCCAGTGGTGCATGTCACCAGTCCAGCCCGGCCCATTCCTGTTCCTCTCACCAAGCCAGTGGTGCGTGTTCCCAATCCGGTACGGGCCGTGCCTGCTCCCCGCACCAAGCATGTGGTGCATGTCGCCAGCCCGGTATGCCCCGTACCTGCTCCCCGCACCAAGTCAGTGGTGTGTGTCCCCAGTCCAGCCCGGCCCGTTCCTGCTCCTCGCACCAGACTAGTGGTGCATGTCGCCAGTCCGGCTCGGCCCGTTCCTGTTCCTCGCACCAGGCCAGTGGTGCGTGTCGCCAGTCCGGCCCGGCCCGTTCCTGCTCCTCGCACCAGACCAGTGGTGCGTGTTTCCAGTCTGGTACGGCCCGTGCCTGCTCTCTATACCAAGCCAGTGGTGCGTGTCGCCAGTCCAGCCCGGCCCATTCCTGTTCCTCGCACCAAGCCAGTGGTGCGTGTTCCCAATCTGGTACGGCCCGTGCCTGCTCCCCGCACCAAGCCTGTGGTGCATGTCGCCAGCCCGGTACGCCCCGTACCTGCTCCCCGCATCAAGCCAGTGGTGTGTGTCCCCAGTCCGGCCCGGCCCGTTCCTGCTCCTCGCACCAGACTAGTGGTGCGTGTTCCCAGTCCGGCCCGGCCAGTTCCTGTTCCTCGCACCAGGCCAGTGGTGCGTGTTTCCCAGTCCAGTACGGCCCGTGCCTGCTCCCCGCACCAAGCCAGTGGTGCTTGTCGCCAGTCCGGCCCGGCCCGTTCCTTTTCCTCGCACCAGGTCAGTGGTGCATGTCGCCAGTCCGGCCCGGCCCGTTCCTGCTCCTAACACCAGACTAGTGGTGCATGTTCATAGTCCGGCCCGGCCTTTTCCTGTTCCACGCACCAGACTAGTGGTGCGTGTTCCCAGTCCGACCCGGCCCGTTCCTCGCACCAGGCCAGTGGAGTCAGTAAGGGAGGAGACGTCACGCCCGAAGCCGGAGTCCGCACCTTTTGGGGGGGGGGGGGGGGTACTGTCACGCCCTGACCTACAGAACTATGGTTAATTTGGTTAGGGCGTGCATGTTTAGTGTCTATGTTATGTTTTCTATGTGTAGAATCTAGGTATTGGTTTTCTATGTTTGGCCGGGTGTGATTCCCAATCAGAGACAGCTGTCGCTCGTTGTCTCTGATTGGGGTTCATACTTAGGTAGCCCAGTTGCCTACTATGGTTGTGGGATCTTGTTCCGTGTTTAGGCTTGTATTGTGTTTAGCCTGAGGACTTCACGTTACGTTGTTTTGTTGTTTTTGCTCGTGTGTTTATTTTAATGAATAAACATGTATGCATTTCACGCTGCGCCTTGGTCTGACCCGTCCTTCAACGACCGTGACAGATGTTATTTCCCTGCGTGGAAATTAGATTTGTTGTTTTTCGAGTAAAGTTTGTCTATCACTCAGTTCTGTGTCCTGCACCTGACTCCGTCCTACCGCTGCACACTGACACCTGACAGCTTCACTGGCGATCCACCGGAGACCCATCACATTCTGCACCACCACCTTGTAAAATGAGTTTTATATTTTTATAATCTTGCCATCAAGAATGCCACAATGGTAATATTTTACAACACTTTTATGCATTGTTTTATTTAGCTTTATGTGAGATGGGTAAACAGGCTACAAGCGTCCCCCTTTTTCCTCCAAACATAACGATGGTCATTATGGCCAAACAGTTCTACTTTTTGTTTCATCAGACCAGAGGACATTTCTCCAAAAAGTAAGATCTTTGTCCCCATGTGCAGTTGCAAACCGTAGTCTGGCTTCTTTATGGCGGTTTTGGAGCAGTGGCTTCTTCCTTGCTGAGCGGCCTTTCAGGTTATGTCGATATAGGACTCGTTTTGCTGTGGATATAGATACTTTTGTACCTGTTTTGTCCAGCATCTTCACAAGGTCGTTTGTTGTTGTTCTGGGATTGATTTGCAGTTTTCGCACCAAAGTATGTGTCACACCCTGACTTATGGGACTCTTGTTTGTTGAGTCAGGGTGTGGAGATCTATGTTGTATATTCTATGTTTATTTCTAGTTGTTCTGTTTCTGTTTGGCCGGGTGTGATTCCCAATCAGAGGCAGCTGTCGCTCGTTGTCTCTGATTGGGGATCATACTTAAGTAGCCTGTTTGTGATCATTAGTGGTGGGATCTTGTTCCGTGTATAGGCTTGTATTGTGTTTAGCCTGAGGACTTCACGTTACGTTGTTTTGTTGTTTTGTTCGTGTGTTTATCGTTATGATAAACATGTATGCATTTCACGCTGCGCCTTGGTCTGACCCGTCCTTCAACGAACGTGACAGAAGATCCCACCAAAAATGGACCAAGCAGCGTGACCAGGAGCAGACATCCTGGACGGAAAGGGATCCTGGACATGGGAAGAGATTCAGGCTGGGATGGATCGCCGTCCTTGGGAGGAGACAGTGAAGGCCCAGTTTAGAGAGGAGCAACGGCAACACAGAAGGCGCCGGCCGAGGAGGAAGCTCGAGAGACAGCCCCAACAAAACATTTTGGGGTGACTAAAATGGTGGTCGGGGATCGATGGAGAAGAGCCCCGACCACTGCACTCGTGGTGGCCCAGGGAGGAGTCCACACGGGAGGAGGACTGGGCGCGGAGAGTGAAAGACTGGTACAGTCGGGGATCTCTAACGTCAGTTCCCAGTCCGGTACGGCCCGTGCCTGCTCCCCGCACCAAGCCAGTGGTGCGTGTCGCCAGTCCAGCCCGGCCCATTCCTGTTCCTCGCACCAAGCCAGTGGTGCGTGTTCCCAATCCGGTACGGGCCGTGCCTGCTCCCCGCACCAAGCCAGTGGTGCATGTCGCCAGCCCGGTACGCCCCGTACCTGCTCCCCGCACCAAGCCAGTGGTGTGTGTCCCCAGTCCAGCCCGGCCCGTTCCTGCTCCTCGCACCAGACTAGTGGTGCGTGTTCCCAGTCTGGACTGCCCAGTTCCTGTTTCTCGCACCAGGCCAGTGGTGCGTGTTCCCAGTCCGGTACGGCCCGTGCCTGCTCCCCGCACCAAGCCAGTGGTGCATGTCGCCAGTCCGGCCTGGCCCATTCCTGCTCCTCGCACCAGACTAGTGGTGCGTGTTCCCAGTCAGGCCCGGCCCGTTCCTGTTCCTCGCACCAGGCCAGTGGCGTATGTCGCCAGTCCGGCCCGGCCCGTTCCTGCTCCTCACACCAGACTAGTGGTGCGTGTTCATAGTCCAGCCCGGCCCGTTCCTGTTCCTCGCACCAGGCCAGTGGTGCGTGTCACCAGTCTGGCCCGGCCCGTTCCTGCTCCTCGCACCAGACCAGTGGTGCGTGTTCCCAGTCCGGTACGGCCCGTGCCTGCTCCCCGCACCAAGCCAGTGGTGCATGTCGCCAGTCCGGCCCGGCCCGTTCCTGCTCCTCGCACCAGACTAGTGGTGCGTGTTCCCAGTCCGGCCTGCCCAGTTCCTGTTCCTCGCACCAGGCCAGTGGTGCGTGTTCCCAGTCCGGTACGGCCCGTGCCTGCTCCCCGCACCAAGCCAGTGGTGCATGTCGCCAGTCCGGCCCGGCCCGTTCCTGCTCCTCCCACCAGACTAGTGGTGCGTGTTCCCAGTCCGGCCTGCCCAGTTCCTGTTCCTCGCACCAGGCCAGTGGTGCGTGTTCCCAGTCCGGTACGGCCCGTGCCTGCTCCCCGCACCAAGCCAGTGGTGCATGTCGCCAGTCCGGCCCGGCCCGTTCCTGCTCCTCGCACCAGACTAGTGGTGCGTGTTCCCAGTCAGGCCCGGCCCGTTCCTGTTCCTCGCACCAGGCAAGTGGCGCATGTCGCCAGTCCGGCCCGGCCCATTCCTGCTCCTCACAACAGACTAGTGGTGCATGTTCATAGTCCGTCCCGGCCCATTCCTGTTCCTCGCACCAGGCCAGTGGTGCGTGTCGTCAGTATGGCCCGGCCCGTTCCTGCTCCTCACACCAGACCAGTGGTGCGTGTACCCAGTCTGGAACGGCCCGTGCCTGCTCCCCGCACCAAGCCAGTGGTGCATGTCGCCAGTCCGGCCCGGCCCGTTCCTGCTCCTCGCACCAGACTAGTGGTGTGTGTTCCTAGTCCGTCCCGGCCCGTTCCTATTCCTCGCACCAGGCCAGTGGTGCATGTCGCCAGTCCGGCCCGTTCCTGTTCCTCGCACCAGACTAGTGGTGCGTGTTGTCAGTCCGGCCCGGCCCGTTCCTGTTCCTCGCACCAGGCCAGTGGTGCATGTCGCCAGTCCGGCCCGGCCCGTTCCAGCTCCCCGCACCAAGCAGGTGGTGCGTGTCGCCAGTCCGGCCCGGCCCGTTCCTGTTCCTCGCACCAGGCCAGTGGTGCGTGTCGCCAGTCCGGCCCGGCCCATTCCTGCTCCTCGCACCAGACCAGTGGTGTGTGTTCCAAGTCCGGTACGGCCCGGGCCTGCTCCCCGCAGCCAGAGCAGTCCGTTCCACCGGGGTGTAGTCCAGCTCCGGTCAGCAGCTCCACTCCGGAGCCAGAGCAGTCCGCTCCACCGGGGTCCAGTCCAACTCTGGTCAGCAGCTCCACTCCGGAGCCAGAGCAGTCCGCTCCACCGGTGCACAGTCCAGCTCTGGTCTGCAGCTCCACTCCGGAGCCAGACGTCAGCCCCTCTCCAGGTTCGGGGTCTCCCACACCAGGGCCCAGACAGGGCTTTGTGTATCGTGGGAGGAAGGAGAGGGGAAGCAGCGCGCCGAGGTCCAGACCTGACCAGGGGCGCAACAGGGAGGCTGAGAGAATGTGGTCGTCACACCCGGACCCTACCCTGTTATGTCAGGTTTGTGCGGTCGGAGTCCGCACCTTTGGGGGGGGGGGTACTGTCACACCCTGGCTTATGGGACTCTTGTATGTTGAGTCAGGGTGTGGAGATCTATGTTGTATATTCTATGTTTATTTCTAGTTGTTCTGTTTCTGTTTGGCCGGGTGTGATTCCCAATCAGAGGCAGCTGTCACTCATTGTCTCTGATTGGGGATCATACTTAAGTAGCCTGTTTGCATCATTAGTTGTGGAATCTTGTTCCGTGTAGAGGCTTGTATTGTGTTTAGCCTGAGGACTTCACGTTACGTTGTTTTGTTGTTTTGTTCGTGTGTTTATCGTTATAATAAACATGTATGCATTTCACGCTGCGCCTTGGTCTGACCCGTCCTTCAACGAACGTGACAGTATGTTCATCTCTAGGAGACAGAAAGCGTCTCCTTCCTGAGCGGGATGATGGCCGCGTGGTCCAATGGTGTTTATACTTGCGTACTATTGTTTGTACAGATGACTGTGGTACCTTCAGGCGTTTGGACATTGCTCCCAAGGATGAACCAGACTTGTGGAGGTCAACACATTTTTTTCTGAGGTCTTGGCTGATTTCTTTTGATTTTCCCATGATGTCAAGCAAAGACGCACTGAGTTTGAAGGTAGGCCTTGAAATACATCCACAGGTACACCTCCAATTGACTCAAATGATGTCAATTCGCCTATCAGAAGCTTCTAAAGCCATGACATCATTTTCTGGAATTTCCCAAGCTGTTTAAAGGCACAGTCAACTCAGTGTATGTAAACTTCTGACCCACTGGAATTGTGATACAGTGAATTATATGTGAAATAATCTGTCTGTAAACAATTGTTGGAAAAATTACTTGTGTCATGCCAAGAGTTTGCAAAGCTGTCATCAAGGTAAAGGGAGGCTATTTGATTTGTTCATCTCTTTTTTGGTTACTACAAGATTCCATATGTGTTATTTCATACTTCTGATGTCTTCACTATTATTCTACAATGTAAAAAAATAGTGAAAATAAAGAAAAACCATTGAATGAGTAGGTGTGTCCAAACTCTTGTCTGGTAGTTTACATACATAACATAAACAGATTAATACATACAGAAACATATACAGATTAATACATACAGAAACATATACAGATTAATACATACAGAAACATTAAACAGAAGGCATTTCAACCCGGTCTGGCACAAAGAGAAGATTCATATGGGAGACAAGCCTATACACAACCTATATACACAACCCATATACACAACCCATATACACAACCCATATACACAACCCATATACACAACCTATATACACAACCCATATACACAACCTATATACACAACCCATATACACCACCCATATACACAACCCATATACACAACCCATATACACAACCCATATACACAACCCATATACACAACCTATATACACACGTGCCATTTACCACAAAGAGGCTACATATTTTTACAATTTAATTATAGGTAGTCCTTTTTCTTTTATTCCAGGCTTTATCTAAATATTCCGCAAACGGAAATACACAATTGACAAAAAAAAAACGTTTCAGTTTCTCCTCATTGCTCAGCCACATAATGCCAGGATATATCTGGTGTGCTTTCTGGAATAAGAGCAAGCGTATATCGTGGTAGAAAGGGCAGTAGAGGATATAATGAGTTTCATTCTCTATTTCTTCCAGGTCACAATTGTTACATAGTCTTCCCTCTTCAATTTCACCACAATACCGACCTGTTTCAATACGCAGGGGCAATATCCCTGATCTTACCTGTGCACATAGCCATCTCTTGCTTTTAGGTAGGTTATACATAATATATATATATATACACACACCAATTCACCCTTAATCAAACAAAAGGTTCTCAATTTGGGTTTATGATGAATCTCCTCCACCCATTTTTGTTTTCATATTTACATTTGAGTCATTTAGCAGATGCTCTTATCCAGAGCGACTTACAGTTAGTGAGTGCATACATTTTTCATACTGCATCAACAGTTGTTTAAAAAAAATAATATCTATGTATGTCTCCCTTAATTTGATTTTCGTACAGATGTTCACAGTCAGACTGTTGAAAAAGGTCAGACATTTCAGTTGCCCAGGCTCCCCCTATGGATAGATGCCATTGAAAAACTGTACTAGCTATTCTGGCAGTTGGCATATCCAACAGTCTATTCTGGCAGTTGGCATATCCAACAATCTATTCCAAAGTCTCACCATACACACCTTCCATCTCACCTCACAGGGTTCCCAGCCCATGTCCCCAGTTATTACAAGTATAGGCGCAAACTTGTGGACACCTAAAAAAAAAGTAACGTACTGCTCTGTTATGGACATGTTCGTTTTTAAGATACATCTGAGCACCCCACACTCCTGCCGAATAGTCCAGAACAGGACACACTGTAAATTGCTCTGGATTAGAGCGTCTGATACCAAAACGTAAATGTATTACGTTAGTGTCCTTTTAGATCATCAACTAAAGAAAATCTAAAGCATCACTGAACCTCGTCCACCAGAGGGAGCAGCCCCATTGGAGAACACCACCACCACATGAGCAGAGGAGCGCTTGAGCTCTCACACAATCCTTTTGCAGCTCTGTGGGGTGGTTGTCCTTGGGCCTTTTATTTAACCATAAATATATACTGTATCTAGACCCTCATGGCTGTCCTCTGTCTCTACCTCTCTCAATTCAATTCAATGCAAAGGGCTTTATTGGCATGGGAAACAAGTGAAATAGATAATAAACAAAAGTGAAATAAACCATCAAAAATGAACAGTGAACATTACACTCACAAAAATTCCAAAGGAATAGACACATTTTTAAAATTCATATTATGGCTATGTACAGTGTTGTAACAATGTGCAAATAGTTACAGTACAAAAGGGAAAATAAATAAACGTAAATATGGGTTGTATTTACAATGGTGTTTGTTCTTCACTGGTTGCCCTTTTCTTGTGGCAACAGGTCACACATCTTGCTGCTGTGATGGCACATTGTGGTATTTCACCCAATATATATGGGAGTTAATCAAAATTTGAGTTGTTTTCTAATTCTTTGTGGGTCTGTGTAAATATGTGTCTCTAATATGGTCATACATTTGGCAGGAGGTTAGCTCTCTCTCTGTCCTGGGGCCTCTCTCGCTCTCTGTCCTGGGGCCTCTCTCTCTCCCCCTCTCTCTGAGACGTGAGAGTGTCAGA
>NW_028159156.1:212393-331880 GCF_964263955.1 Coregonus lavaretus
TATTTACAGTCATTATTTAATAATCCTTCATGGTTTTACGACATTATCTCCTCCCCTCACCCTCTCATTTCATCCAGCTCTTACACCACCTGAAGAGGGTGAATTTCACCAATCAGTTTGGGGAGAAGGTGCATTTTGATGCCAACGGGGAGCCTGTTCCCCTCTATGACATTATTAACTGGCAGAAGGTCAGCAGTGGAGATATCATGTTCCAGAAAGTAGGAAGCTATGATGGCTCTGCCCCCCTCAGCCAACAGCTGCAGTTGGACGAGAGCGCCATCGTGTGGACAGGAGGAAAATCACAGGTGGGTTGTAGTAGAAGCCGGGGTGTGGAATGAGTTTCCATTTAAGCTAAATATTCAACTTTCCGCAAATAAGACTAGAACTAAAGTAAATGAGGGGCCTTTGTTTGGGTTCAGAGTGGTCTCCCCTATGCAGTATTTGATAGGCACAGGTGATGGCTTATGTGGTGACTGTGTCCTGTATCTCTCCCCAGGTGCCAGTGTCTCTGTGCAGTGCTCCCTGCCCCCCTGGCAGCAGACAGGCCCGTCGTCCAGGAGAGCCTCCCTGCTGCTTCGACTGCCTGCCCTGTGCTGCTGGGGAGATCAGCAACCAGACAGGTACACACACAGTGACACAACTCACCATCATTTAAAAGTTCTGCTCTTATTTCTATGTTGTTTCATATAGGCCAATGTGTGTGTGCATCGTGTCCTCCCATGCAGGTTCCTTAGAGTGCATTAGGTGTCCTGAGTTCTACTGGTCAGACAGAGACAGGGTGAAGTGCGTCGCTGGGATAGAAGACTTCCTGTCCTTCTATGACACCATGGGCATCATCCTGGTCTCACTCTCCCTGCTGGGTGTTGTCACGACAACCACCGTCACAGCCATCTTCCACCGTTTCCGGGCCACGCCCGTTGTCAAGGCCAACAACTCAGAGCTGAGTTTCCTGCTTCTCCTGTCACTCAAGCTTTGCTTCCTGTGCTCGCTGCTGTTCATTGGGCGTCCGTCTGCGTGGTCGTGTGGTTTCCGCCAGGCAGCGTTTGGGGTTAGCTTCGTGCTCTGCCTCTCCTGCCTCCTAGTCAAGACCATCGTGGTGCTGCTGGCCTTCAGGGCCACTGTACCAGGCTCCAGTGCCCTGATGAAGCTGTTTGGACCTTCCCATCAGAGGACACTGATTCTCTGCACCACCGCCCCTCAGGTAGAGCTGTTGAACTCATCAAACAGTAGTTTTACCTAAATAACCTTTTGATGTTTGTCATGATGGCCGGCCACATGATGCTTATTGTTCCACCACTTCCCCCAGGTGTGTCTCTGTGCTGGCTGGCTCTCTATGGCTCCCTCCATCCCATTCAGGAACTCTTCGTACCAGGGTCTGACCGGCATGATGGTGCTGGAGTGTAAGGAGCCCTGGCCACCAGGGTTCTATTTGGTGCTGGGCTACATTGGCCTGCTGGCCTCTCTCTGTCTCCTCTTAGCCTTCCTGGGACGCAAACTCCCTGACACCTTCAACGAGGCCAAGCTCATCACCTTCAGCATGCTGATCTTCTGTGCCGTGTGGATCTCCTTCATCCCAGCCTACGTCAGCTCTCCTGGGAAGTACACTGTAGCTGTGGAGATATTCGCCATCTTAGCGTCAAGTTTTGGACTGCTGCTGTGTATATTTGCCCCTAAATGTTACATCATCTTACTGAGACCAGAGAGGAACACTAAGAAAGGGATGACAGGGAAACACCAAGGAAACCAGAGATGATCATAGTTGAGATTTAGAGTTACTACATAAGTAAAAAGAACAGCTAATTGTAAAGTGTTATATATATATATATATTGGGGGGGGGGGGGGTGGATCAGCTTAATATTGCAGATAGATTGTATCTTCTATCAATGTAATTGTCTGCATCACTTCCAATCCCCCATGTTTTTTAAAATATATATACTCCCCTTTATTACTTTTCAACTCCACCATCCTTTCCCTACTTGGAGTAAATTAGTGAACCACAATGCCCAGGCCTCTACTTCCGGTCTATACTTACTATCTACACCTTATGGACAGAGTTAATTTCACAATAATTATATTATATATATATATATATATATATATATATATATATATATATATATATATATATATATATATATATATATATATATATATATATATATATATTATTTTTTTTTGCTCCTGAACTTCTTTTACTCTCAACCTCTCCGATCATTTTCATGATGTCTATCCGGTTTGCTTCTATATGCCATATCTTTCTAACTGTGCTCTTTCCCAAAAGCTCCCAACATACAACCTATATACTTACTATGGACACAGTATGCTTACATTATTAGCTATCTTTGTTATTATTTGTTGTTATTTGTTATTAGTCCCATCCTTCAACTCTATTCAATACCTCCCATCTATCTCTTAACACCATCCATATAGGATTTCTATTTGCCATATATATTTCAACAGTACTGTGATGTTTTACAAAAGTTCTGAACCTTTCTATTCTCATTGCTTCTACAGATTGTGAATTAAAAATAAACATTTTTGCTAAAAGTATTATTATATTATTGATTGATTGACTATGACTTTTCAGATCACCCAGTAATGCTATCTGCAAGGTTAGCTCCAGGTAAATATTGCAATCCTTTAGCCATTCCTGGACCTGTGTCCAAAAACAAGCTACAAATGGACAGAACCAAATCAAATGATCTAATGATTCTGTCTCTTCACAGCAAAATCTGCAGAGCTGGGAAGATTGTATCCCCCATATAAATAACATTCTATTGGTAGCAAGAATTTTATATAATAATTTAAATTGAAAGATTCTAATTTTTGAATCCGGTGTCGTTTTGCGTGTCAGTTCATAAACACTATGCCATGGGATCGGTACGTCAAAGATCTCTTCCCAACTATTTTGCAATCTATATGGGACGGCTGTCAATCCTTTGGTCCTTAAGTGAAACTGATATACTTTTTTATTTATCACAGTTTTCCTTAACCAATTATGTTCTTTAATGCAAGGCCGACAGACAAGTTCCTTATTTTCTCCCCCTTCCACTTTCCTCTTCCACTTTTGCGGTAAGGCTGCAATTATTTGGTTGTAATTTTGGGTAGAGCAGACATTTCCATATGTTTTTGTTAGCTGCATGTGCGACATAACTCCACCAGTCCTACCGATGATATCATTTACGAAGATTATACCTTTTTAAACATTCTGTCAAAAAATAAAGGTTTTTTGTCAATTAGTATATTTGAATTTAACCACAATATTTGTTGCATTATTTGTTCTGTTGTTTCTGGAGGATTTAATTGAAATTGCAACCAACTTTCTATGGCTTGTTTTAGAAATAGTGATATTTGGGAGATTATTTCCTTTTCAAATAACTGAAAGTGAGAGGTTGTAATCTGAATAAAGGGAAAAAGGCCTTTCTTGAACATTGGGTGAGACAATCTTACTAATTTGCTTGAGAACCAGTTCGGATTTAAGTATAACGTTTGTATGACTGCAGCTTTTAGTGATAGGTCTAATGCTTTAATATTTAATAAGTTCTGTCCTCCGAATTCATATTCATTATATAAATATGCCCTTTTAATTTTGTCTGGCTTGCCGTTCCAAATAAAATTGAATATTATTTTCTCATATAATTTAAAAAACTGTTCGCTAGGCTTAGGCAAATAGGTAAACTGGGATAATACTAAAGAGTTAATCAGGGTGATTTTTCCACAAATTGACAGGTATTTTCCTTTCCATGGTAGTAAGATCTTATCTATTTTTGCTAACTTTCTATAAAAATGTATTGAAGTGAGATCATTTATTTCCTTTGGGATATGTATTCCGAGTATATCCACATCCACATCAGACCAGTTTATTGGTAAACTACATGGTAATGTAAAAATTGTATTTTTTAATTATCCAATATGTAATATAGTACATTTGTCATAATTTGGTTGTAATCCAGAGAGGTTAGAAAATGTATCTAGATCCTCTATGAGGCTGTGGAGGGATTCTAGTTGTGGATTTAAAAGAAAACATGAATCATCAGCGTACAATGACACCTTTGTTTTTAAGCCCTGTATTTCTAATCCTCTGATATTATTATTGGATCTGATTTTAATAGCTAACATCTCGATGGCCATAATAAATAGATATGCCGATAGTGGACAACCTTGTTTCACTCCTCTTGACAGTTTAAAACTTTCTGAGAAATAGCCATTATTTACTATTTTACACCTAGGGTTACTATACATGATTTTGACCCATTTTATAAGAGATTCTCCTAAATTGAAATGCTCCAGGCATTTATATATAAACCCCAGTCGAACTTTATCAAATGCCTTTTCGAAGTCTGCTATGAATAGCAGGCCTGGTTTCCCATATTTTCCATAGTGTTCTATTGTTTCCAATACTTGCCTTATATTATCTCCAATGTATCTTCCATGTAAAAAACCTGTCTGATTAGAATTAATAATATCCGACAATACCTTTTTTAATTCTATGCGCTATACATTTTGCTAGGATTTTTGCATCACAACACTGAAGTGTAAGGGGCCTCCAATTTTGTAAATGGACTGGATCTTTATATTTTCCACTTGTATCCTGTTTCAGTAATAATGAGATCAGACCTTCTTCTTGAGTGTCAGATAATCTACCATTTACATAGGAGTGGTTAAAACATGCTAATAACGGTCCTCTTAGTATATCAAAAAAGGTTTGGTATACCTCGACTGGTATGCCATCCAACCCTGGAGTTTTCCCGGACTTAAAGTCTTTAATTGCAACCAGAAGTTCCTCTGTAATTTCACCTTCACATGAGTCTTTCTGTGTGGCTGTTAATTTGACATTATCAATAGAAAAAACTTCTCTACAATTAGCTTCAGTTAGAGGAGATGGAGGCGACTGAAAATAAAACATATGCTTAAAGTACTTTGTTTCTTCCTTCAAAATATAATTTGGTGAATTATGGGTGACTCCGTCAATTGTAACCAGTTTCATTAAGTTATTTTTGGTAAAATTCCTATGTTGAAGATTAAAAAATAATGTTGTGCATTTTTCCCCATATTCCATCCAGTTTGCTTTATTTTTATAATATATTATACTTGATCTTTCTTGAATAAGTTTCTCAATTTCTTTTTGTTTTTCCTCTAATTTATTCTGAGCCTCTATGTTACAGTTTTTTGACCTAAATTGCGTTTGTTTTCGAGATGAGTACTGAATTGCATGGCCTCTAAAGACACATTTAAAGGTGTCCCATACAATAAGGGGATTCGCTGTACCTATGTTATGTTGGAAAAAGTAAGTTATAAATTCCTTTGTTCTAATTATAAATAAATTATCATCCAATAGGCTTTGATTAAATTTCCAATATCCTCGCCCACGTGGAAATTCAGTAAGAGTAATGTATATGCCTATTATATGATGGTCCGACCGCATTCTGTCCCCTATCAACACTTTTTTTTTTACTTTTGGTGCCAACGAGAATGAGATAAGAAAGAAGTCAAGACGACTAGCTTGATTCAGTCTCCGCCATGTATATCTCACTAGATCAGGATATTTAAGCCTCCATATATCTACTAGTTCTAATGTATCCATGACATTCACAATTTCCTTAAGAGCATGTGGGTGATTGTTTGTGGTGTGATTTCCTTTACGGTCCACTGAGCTATTTAAAACAGTATTATAATCCCCCACCATAATAATATTGTCTTGAGTTGCTTGCAGGCTTGATCATTTATTATAAATATTGTCAAAGAATTGTGGATCATCATTATTTGGTCCGTAAAGGTTAATGAGCCATATCTGTTTATGGTCCAATAACATATTTAAAATAATTAATCTACCTTGCGTATCTATTTGAAAAAGGTGCACATTCGGATCGAAATTACTATTAATTAATATCATCACCTCTTTTGAATTTCTTTGCCCATGGGAGAAGTATATTTCCCCCCCCCCATTCTTTTTTCCATGCTAATTGTAAAGTGTTACTCCTAACAAATAACTCATTATGGTTGCTGTCCACAACATTGCACGAGAATGCAGCAACCATTTGGCTTCTTGTACAGTGTGTGTCCTAATTACTAAATCAACTGTTCTAGTAGTTGACGTTTGCATGAGAAGACTGCCCCTTACTGGACACTGGGTGGAAGTGTTTGGAATAATGTGATAAAGTTGGTTGTATGTGATCTGTAATTAATAAAATATAATGAATATTCTAATCCCCGAGCCGACTAGGTGAAAAATCTGTCGATGTGCCCTTGAGCAAGGCACTTAACCCTAATTGCTTCTGTAAGTCGCTCTGGATAAGAGCGTCTGCTAAATGACGTAAATGTAAATGTAATAGATAGATAGATAGATAGATAGATAGATAGATAGATAGATAGATAGATAGATAGATAGATAGATAGATAGATAGATAGATAGATAGATAGATAGATAGATAGATAGATAGATAGATAGATAGATAGATAGATAGATAGATAGATAGATAGATAGATAGATAGATAGATAGATAGATAGATAGATAAAGTAGATACCTATCTCCAGCCGACAGCCAAATGCTCCCTCCCAGAACTCAGTGAGCAGGGGAGAGCTGGACACCTTCTGGGGGGAGAGGTCCAGGAGGAAGTCCCTGAGGCTGGGGATGACAGAGCACTGGATGCCAAATCCGATGACCCCGGCACACAGGCTGAAGCGCAACATATCTGGGTCGGTGACCCAGGTCTCGCTCCCGATCCACTGGCGGGGCGGAGAGGGCAGGCGGTCCAACTCCTTCAGCAGGATCCTCATGTCCCCAGAGGCTATGAATGCAACCACCACCCGGGCTGTGGAGCTGGGGAACATGATTAAAACATAAAAAATGCTTGTCATGTTTGTCATTCATTGGAATGTCTCAGTGAAGTGAACATGAAGATCAGTATTAATCAACACTTTTGTCATGCTTAAAATGTGCATATCGTGTTGGTCTCACAGGTCAGCTTTGGGAAAAGAGAGAAATTAATAACAATTACAGCTTTTACAAATACGGTTTTGCTTTTGTGTGAATGAAAAGTTCACAAGTAATCATGGATGACTTGCCGATCACGTCGGCCACCCGTTGCACTCTGCTGAGTGGGTTGGTACGGTAGAAGGCTTCAGAGTACTCCACACAGATGCCCTGCTCTTGTGCCGCCTTTAGGAACGCCGCCATGCCGTTATTACCGTAGTCGGAGTCAGAACGGACCGCCCCAATCCAGGTCCAGCCGAAGTATCTGATGAGGCGGGCCAGAGCGGCAGCCTGGAAATGGTCACTGGGGATGGTTCTGAAGAAGGTTGGATACTGTTTCTTATCACTCAGACACGCACAGGTGGATGAGTGGCTCACCTAGGTCATAACAGACAGTCGAAAACATGAAAAAGAACATAATGTCGGCCAAACAAGTCTCATTTATAGGCTACTTCCTTCTTTTTTTCCCTTTAGCTATGTAGCACTTCACCCCAGCTGCCGTTTGCCATTATTTTTGTAGGTCACTTGATGTCATCCTACGGTTGTTGAGTGACATTCCAATGAGTTGGCGGTCATCCCGGTCAGTAGGGATTTGTTTGCCCTCTGCCGGTCTGTAGCTTTGTTGTCCCCAATGTCTGCTGCTTGACCTTGTTCTTATGAACCGCCGTCTTTCAAATTTTAAGGATGGAAGCAACCTGACGCTCACTGTATCCCTCTGCCAGTAAAGCCAGAATTGAACCCTTCTTTTCCTCCCTCAAAACTTTCCTTTTCAACTCTTTTGCCATGGTCAATAGTTATTTTTGATTAATATTACATTTGAGGTACTATTAGCACTCTTTTTGCCATCCAGCTGGTCCTATTGCAAGAGGATAGTGATGACCACACAAGTGGTTTTTATACTTATCCTCATTAAATAAGATTTGGTTAGAAATTGATTTGCATTTTATTGAGGGAAATAAGTATTTGACCCCTTCTCTATCAGAAAGATTTCTGGCTCCCAGGTGTCTTTTATACAGTGAACGAGCTGAGATTAGGAGCACACTCTTAAAGGGAGTGCTCCTAATCTCAGTTTGTTACCTGTATATAAGACACCTGTCCACAGAAGCAATCAATCAATCAGATTCCAAACTCTCCACCATGGCCAAGACCAAAGAGCTCTCCAGGGATGTCAGGGACAAGATTGTAGACCTACACAAGGCTCGAATGGGCTACAAGACGGCGCCATGTACCATCAAATCTTGAGTGAGAACCTCCTTCACTCAGCCAGGGCATTGAAAATGGGTCGTGGATGGGTATTCCAGCATGACAATGTACCAAAACACACGGCCAAGGCAACAAAGGAGTGGCTCAAGAAGAAGCACATTAAGGTCCTGGAGTGGCCTAGCCAGTCTCCAGACCTTAATCCCATAGAAAATCTGTGGAGGGAGCTGAAGGTTCGAGTTGCCAAACGTCAGGCTCAAAACCTTAATGACTTGGAGAAGATCTGCAAAGAGGAGTGGGACAAAATCCCTCCTGAGATGTGTGCAAACCTGGTGGCCAACTACAAGAAACGTCTGACCTCTGTGATTGCCAACAAGGGTTTTGCCACCAAGTACTAAGTCATGTTTTGCAGAGGGGTCAAATAATTATTTCCCTCATTAAAATGCAAATCAATTTATAACATTTTTGACATGCGTTTTTCTGGATTTTTTTGTTGTTATTCTGTCTCTCACTGTTCAAATAAACCTACCATTAAAATTATAGACTGATCATGTCTTTGTCAGTGGGTAAACGTACAAAATCAGCAGGGGATCAAATACTTTTTTCCATCACTGTACATATACACATATACATACATATCCTTTTTTAAAATATATATTTCCCTTAATTACTTTCCAACCCCACCATCCCTTCCCTAATTGGAGAAAACTAGTGAACAACAATGCTTAGGCCTCTACTTCCAGCTTATCCATATTGGATTTCTATTTGCCATATACTTTTCAACTGTACTGTGATATTTTACAAAAGTTCTGAACCTTTCTATTCTCATTTGTTTCTACAGATTGTAAATAGAAAATATTTTTTTTTGCTAAAAGTATTATTATATTATTGATCAATTGACTATGACTTTTCAGATCACCCAGTAGTGCTATCTGCAGGGTCAGCTCCATGCAAATATTGCAATCCTTCAGCCATTCCTGGACCTGTGTCCAGAAACAAGCTACAAATGAACAGCAATAACATTCTTTTGGTAGCAAGAATATTATATAATAATTTAAATTGAAAAATTCTATGTTTTGAATCCGGTGTCGTTTTGAGTATCAATTCATAAAAACTATGCAATGGAATCGGTACGTCAAAAATCTCTTCCCAACTATTTTGCAATCTATATGGGATGGCTGTTAATCTTTTGGTCCTTAAATGAAACTGGTAAACTTTTTCTTTAACCAATTAAAAAATATATATATATTTAACCAATTTCGGTCTTTAATGCAAGGCCGACAGACAAGTTCCTTACTTTTTCCTTCTTCCACTTTCCTCTTCCATTTTTGTGGTAATTGTGCAATTATTTGGTTGTAATTTTGGGTAGAGCTGTCACGAATTCCGCCGAGACTGCTCCTCCTCCTTGCTCGGGCAGGCTTCGGCGTTCGTCGTCCCCGGAGTACTAGCTACTACCGCTTGATGTATCGATGTTTGTTTGGTCTTGTCTTGTTAGTGCACCTATTTCATGTTATGTATTGATTAGGTCACTTATACGTTTCCTTTAGTTTTGTTTGCAGTTGTGTGTGATTGTCCGCCTGTCCTTTGATGTAAGATATTTGTTCTCATGTTGATAGTGTCTTTACGCACTGTATGCGTAATCGCTCGCCTCCAGTGTTTGAGGCCCGTTTATTTTGTATTGTATTTGTGGACTAGTAAAGTATTTTTTGACTGAGCTTCTGTGTCCTGCGCCTGACTCCAACACCGCATCCACATCAGCTTGTGACAGAATCACACACCATTACTATGGAGTCAGCAGTAGCAGCGGCGCCGACCGAGTCGCTGGAGGATCGGGTCAGCTGTCAGGACGCCAGGATCCAGCAACTCGGCTCCGCCATGCAGGAGGTGATGAACACCCTGCGCCGATGGGAAAGGGGAGGCGTGCCCACACCTCCTCCTACATTACCACAACCATCGGCCAGCCCCACCAGACCAGCTCCGGAATCCAGTGGGATTCGGCTCTCGCTCCCGAGGGCGTATGATGGCACCGCAGCCGGGTGTCAGGGGTTCCTCCTTCAGGTGGAACTCTACCTGGCCACCATACACCCGGCGCCCTCGGGATACGAGAGCGTTTCCGCCCTCATCTCCTGTCTCTCCGGCAAGGCGTTGGAGTGGGCCAACGCCGAATGGAGGGGAATAGACGCCGCCACCATCAGCTATGCGGAGTTCCCACGCCGCTTCAGGGCTGTATTCGATCACCCTCCTGAGGGTAAAGCGGCGGGGGAGCGTCTGTTCCACCTCCGACAGGAGAAGAGGAGCGCACAGGAGTTCGCCCTGGATTTCCGGACTCTAGCGGCGGATGCGGGGTGGAATGAGAGGGCCCTCATCGACCACTATCGGTGTAGCCTGCGTGAGGACGTTCGTCGAGAGCTGGCCTGCAGGGAGACCAATCTGTCCTTCGACCAGCTGGTGGACATGTCCATCTGTCTGGATACCCTGCTGGCCACCCGCGGACGTCCCGAGTTGGGGCCGTCCATTCCATCCACCAGCACCTCCGAGCCGAGCCCTATGGAGCTCGGGGGTGCCGGCGCTAGAGAGAGAAGGAGAGAGAACCCGAGGGGGGCCGTCCCCTGCACCAACTGTGGCCGTGGAGGACACACTGCGGCTAGGTGCTGGGGAGGGTCTCCAGGGAATCGGGGCAACAGGTCGCGCACTGGGGAGTCATTTCAGGTGAGTAGGCGCCCAACTCACCCAGAGCTCTCTGTTGTTCACTTGTGTATACCTGTGGTATTTCCTCAGGTTGCATCTCATTCCCAGCATAAGGCGCTAGTCGATTCAGGCGCAGCTGGGAATTTTATTGATCGGAAATGTTATACTAAGTTAGGGATTCCCCTCCTGCCCGTTGATGCACCCTTCCCTGTCCATGCCCTAGATAGCCGCCCGTTGGGATCTGGGTTGATTAGGGAGGTCACAGTGCCACTAAAGACGAAGACGCAGGGGGGTCATGAGGAGATCATTCAGTTGTACCTGATTGACTCTCCTGCGTATCCCGTGGTGCTGGGGCTTCCTTGGTTAATCACCCATGACCCCACCATTTCGTGGCAACAGAGGGCTCTCAAGGAATGGTCTGACCAGTGTGTTGGGCGATGTTTAGGTGTTTCCGTTGGGGCGACCACGGTGGAGAGTCCGAACCAAGTGCCCGCAATGCACATTCCCCCTGAGTATGAGGATTTGACACTCGTGTTCAGCAAGACGAGGGCGACGCGATTGCCACCTCATAGACAGGGAGATTGTGCGATAAACCTCCAGACAGGTGCGGCACTCCCGCGGAGCCATGTGTATCCTCTGTCTCAAGAGGAGACGGCGGCTATGGAGACATATATAGCTGAGTCCCTGAGACAAGGATACATACGGTCCTCCACTTCCCCTGCGTCCTCGA
This sequence comes from Coregonus lavaretus, assembly GCF_964263955.1. Classification (NCBI taxonomy): domain Eukaryota; kingdom Metazoa; phylum Chordata; class Actinopteri; order Salmoniformes; family Salmonidae; genus Coregonus; species Coregonus lavaretus. Next base: position 223,987 of record NW_028159156.1, read on the forward strand.
GTTTCTTTTTTGTGAAGAAGAAGGATGGAGGGTTGCGCCCGTGTATTGATTACCGTAGTCTCAATCAGATCACTGTTAAATACAGTTACCCTCTTCCTCTGATTGCGAGTATGACTGAATCATTGCACGGAGCGCGTTTCTTCACAAAACTGGATCTCAGGAGCGCCTATAACTTGGTGCGCATTAGGGAGGGAGATGAATGGAAGACGGCATTTAGTACCACCTCAGGTCATTATGAGTATCTCGTCATGCCATACGGGTTAATGAATGCTCCTTCAGTCTTCCAATCATTTGTGGACGAGATCTTCCGGGACCTGCATGGGCAGGGTGTGGTAGTGTACATTGACGACATCCTAGTGTACTCTTCTACACGAGCCGAGCATGTAGCCCTGGTGCGCCGAGTGTTGGGTAGGCTGTTGGAGCATGACTTGTATGTCAAGGCAGAGAAATGTCTGTTTTTCCAGAAGTCCATCTCCTTCTTGGGTCATCGGTTGTCCGCGTCAGGGGTGAAGATGGAGATTGACCGTGTGTCAGCCGTGCGTAACTGGCAAACCCCAACCACTGTTAAAGAGGTGCAGCAATTTGGGGTTTGCCAATTACTACCGGAGTTTTATCCGGGGTTTTGGACAGGTAGCAGCTCCCATACTTCCCTGCTGAAGGGGGGCCCGGTGCGTTTGCAGTGGTCGGCTGAAGCGGACAGGGCGTTTGGTAAACTGAAGGACCTGTTCACTTCGGCTCCGGTGCTGGCGCACCCGGACCCCGCTTTAGCGTTCCAGGTAGAGGTGGACGCGTCAGAGGCCGGGATTGGGGCAGTACTGTCGCAACGCTCAGGCACGCCTCCTAAGCTCCGTCCCTGCGCTTTTTATTCTAAAAAGCTCAGCCCGGTGGAACGTAATTATGACGTAGGGGACAGGGAGCTGTTAGCCGTGGTTCAAGCTCTAAAGGTGTGGAGGCATTGGCTTGAGGGGGCTCAACACCCTTTTCTCATTCTGACTGATCACCGTAACCTGGAGTACATCCGGGCTGCTAGGAGATTGAACCCTCGTCAGGCTAGGTGGAACATGTTTCTGACCCGGTTCGTGTTTAAGATAACCTACATCCCAGGGTCCCAGAACGGTAAGGCAGACGCCCTGTCCAGGCGGTATGACACAGAGGAGAGGTCCGTTGAGCCCACTCCCATACTGCCGGAGTCTTGTCTGGTGGCACCAGTGGTATGGGAGGTCGATGCGGAAATTGAGCGGGCGTTACGCACCGACCCTACTCCCCCAGAGTGTCCAGTGTGTCGGACGTACGTGCCGCTCGAGGTCCGTGATCGTCTCATTTATTGGGCTCATACGTCACCCTCCTCTGGACATCCAGGTATTGGCCGGACAGTGCACTGCCTTAGTGTGAAGTACTGGTGGCCAACATTGGCTAGGGACGTGAGGGTTTATGTCTCCTCCTGCTCGGTGTGCGCTCAGTGTAAGGCGCCTAGACACCTGCCCAGGGGGAAGTTACAACCCCTGCCCGTTCCACAACGGCCGTGGTCTCACCTCTCGGTGGACTTTGTTACGGACCTTCCCCCCTCTCAGGGGAATACCACTATTCTGGTCGTTGTGGATCGGTTCTCTAAGGCCTGTCGTCTCATCCCAATGCCGGGTCTCCCTACTGCCCTACAGACTGCTGAGGCTTTGTTTACCCACGTCTTCCGGCACTACGGGGTTCCCGAGGATATAGTGTCTGATCGGGGTCCCCAATTCACCTCTAGAGTCTGGAGGGCGTTCATGGAACGCTTGGGGGTCTCGGTTAGCCTTACCTCGGGGTTCCACCCTGAGAGTAATGGGCAGGTGGAGAGAGTGAACCAGGATGTGGGTAGGTTTCTGAGATCATATTGCCAGGGCCGGCAGGAGGAGTGGTCGGGGTATATCCCCTGGGCAGAGATGGCTCAGAACTCTCTTCGCCACTCCTCTACTAACCTGAACCCTTTCCAGTGTGTGTTAGGGTATCAGCCGGTTCTGGCACCATGGCATCAGAGCCAGATCGAGGCTCCTGCGGTGGATGAGTGGTTTTGGCGCTCGGAGGAGACGTGGAACGCTGCACACGTCCATCTGCAGCGGGCCATCCGTCGGCAGAAGGCGAGCGCCGATCTCCACCGCAGTGAGGGTCCAGTATACGCCCCTGGAGATCAAGTCTGGCTCTCGACTCGAAACCTGCCCCTTCGCCTGCCCTGCCGGAAGCTGGGTCGGCGGTTTGTGGGGCCATTCAAAGTCCTGAGGAGATTGAACGAGGTTTGCTACAAGTTACAACTGCCTAATGATTATCACATTAACCCCTCGTTCCATGTGTCTCTCCTCAGGCCGGTGGTAGCTGGTCCACTCCAGGACTATGAGATAAGAGAGACTCCTCCGCCCCCACTGGACATCGAGGGGGCTCCGGCGTACTCGGTCCGGTCCATCGTGGATTCGAGACGTCGGATGGGGGGTCTACAATATCTCGTGGAGTGGGAGGGGTACGGCCCGGAGGAACGGTGCTGGGTGCCTAGGAGGGACATTTTAGATCCATCCCTCCTGACTGAGTTCCACCGTAGTCATCCCACGCGCCCTGATCCGCGTCCTCCTGGCCGTCCCCGAGCCCGGGGTCAGCGCACGGCTGGAGCCGCGCGTCAAGGGGGGGGGGGTACTGTCACGAATTCTGCCGAGACTGCTCCTCCTCCTTGCTCGGGCAGGCTTCGGCGTTCGTCGTCCCCGGAGTACTAGCTACTACCACTTGATGTATCGATGTTTGTTTGGTCTTGTCTTGTTAGTGCACCTGTTTCGTGTTATGTATTGATTAGGTCACCTATAAGTTTCCTTTAGTTTTGTTTGCAGTTGTGTGTGATTGTCCGCCTGTCCTTTGATGTAAGATATTTGTTCTCATGTTGATAGTGTCTTTACGCACTGTATGCGTAATCGCTCGCCTCCAGTGTTTGAGGCCCGTTTATTTTGTATTGTATTTGTGGACTAGTAAAGTCTTTTTTGACTGAGCTTCTGTGTCCTGCGCCTGACTCCAACACCGCATCCACATCAGCTTGTGACAAGAGCAGACATTTCCATATGTTTTTGTTAGTTACATGTGCGACATAACTCCACCAGTCCTACCGATAATATAATTTATGAAGATTATACTTTTTTTTAAATGTTCTCAAAGAAAAAGGTTTATTTTATCAATTAGTATATTTGAGTTTAACCACAATATTTGTTGCAATATTTGTCCTGTCATTTCTGGAGGATTAAATTGAAATTGCAACCAACTTTCTATGGCTTGTTTTACAAATAGTGATATTTGGAAGATGATTTCCTTTTCAAATAACTGAAAGTGAGAGGTTGTAATCTGAATAAAGGGAAAAAGTCCCTTCTTCAACATTGGGTGAGACAATCTTACTAATTTGCGCGAGAACCAGTTTGGATTTAAGTATAACTTTTGTATGACTGAAGCTTTTAGTGATAGGTCTAATGCTTTAATATTTAATCATTTCTGTCCTCCGAATTCATATTCATTATATAAATAGGCCCATTTAATTTTGTCTGGCTTGCCGTTCCAAATACAATGGAATATTTTTTTCTCATATAATTTAAAGAACTGTTCGCTAGGCGTAGACAAGACCATAAGCAAATAGGTTAACTGGGATAATACTAAAGGGTTAATCAGGGTGATTTTTCTACAAATTGACCTGTATTTACCTTTCCATGGTAGAAAGATCTAATCTATTTTTGCTAACTTTCTATTAAAATGTATTGGAGTGAGATCATTTATTTCATTTGGGATATGTATTCCTAGTATATCCACATCACCATCAGTCAATTTTATTGGTAAACTACATGGTAATGTAGAAATTGTATGTTTTAGTGATCCAATACGTAATACATATAATAATTTGGTTGTAATCCAGAGAGGTTAGAAAATGTATCCTCTATGAGGCTGTGGAGTGATTCAAGTTGTGGGTTGAAAAGAAAACATGAATCATCAGCATACAATGACACCTTTGTTTGTAAACCCTGGATTTCTAATCCCTTGATATTATTGTTGGATCTGATTTTAATAGCTAACATCTCGATGGCCATAATAAATAGATATGCTGATAGTGGACAACCTTGTTTCACTCCCCTTGACAGTTTTTATAACATTCTGAGAAATAGCCATTATTTCCTATTTTACACCTAGGGTTACTATACATGATTTTAACCCAGTTTATAAGAGATTATCCAAAATTGAAATGCTCCAGGCATCTATATATAAACCCCAGTCGTACTTTATCAAATGCCTTTTTGAAGTCTGCTATGAATAGAAGGCCTGGTTTCCCATATTTTTCATAGTGTTCTATTGTTTCCAGTACTTGCATTATATTATCTCCAAGGTATCGCCCATGTAGAAAACCTGTCTGATTTGAATTAATAATGTCTGACAATACATTTTTAATTCTATGCGCTATACATTTTGCTAGAATTTTTGCATCACAACACTGAAGTGTAATGGGCCTCCAATTTTTTTAATGGACTGGATCTTTATATTTTCCACTTGTATCCTGTTTCAGTAATAATGAAATCAGACCTTCTTCTTGAGTGGCTGATAATCTTCCATTTACATAGGAGTGGTTAAAACATGCTAATAACGGTCCTTTGAGTATATCAAGAAAGGTTTTCCCTGTGTAGCTCAGTTGGTGGAGCATGGTTGTGGGTTTGCTTCCCCTGGGAGGCCAGTATGAAAAAATAAAATATGAACTGGATAAGAGTGTCTGCTAAATGACTAAAATGTAATGTAAAATGGTATGCCATCAAACCTTGGAGTTTTCCCGGACTTAATGTCTTTAATTCCATCCAGAAGTTCCTCCTCTGTAATTTCACCTTCACATGAGTCTTTCTGTATGGCTGTTAATTTCAAATTATCAATAGAAAAAAATCTCTACAATTTGCTTCAGTTAGAGGAGATGGAGGCGACTGAAACGAAAACATATGCTTAATAAATAATAATATGCCATTTAGCAGACGCTTTTATCCAAAGCGACTTACAGTCATGCGTGTATCCGGGGTTCGAACCCACTACCTTGGCGTTACAAGCGCCGTGCTCTACCAGCTGAGCTACAGTACTTAGGGTACTTTGTTTCCTCATTCAAAATATCATTTGGTGAATCATGGGTGACTCCGTCATTTGTAACCAGTTTCAATAAATTATTTTTGGTAGCATTCTTATGTTGAAGATTTAAAAATAATTTGGTGCATTTTTCCCAATATTCCATCCAGTTTGCTTTATTTTTACTAATATATTACACTTGATCTTTCTTGAATAAGTTTCTCCATTTCTTTTTTTTTTTTTTTCAATTTATTCTGAGCCTCTGTGTTAAAGTTTTTATTGCTATCTATCTGTTCTGTTAGACCTTCTATTTCCTTTGTTAGTGTGGACTCTTTTGACCTAAATTGCTTTTGTTTTCGAGATGAGTACTGAATTGCATGGCCTCTAAAGGCACATTTAAAGGTGTCCCATACAATAAGAGGATTTGCTGTACCTATGTTATGTCGGAAAAAGTCAGTTATAAATTCCTCTGTCCTAGTTAAAAACAAGTTATCATCCAATAGGCTTTGATTACATTTCCAATATCCTCGCCCACGTGGAAATCCAGTAAGGGTAATGTATATGCCAATTATATGATGGTCCGAGTGCATTCTGTCCCCTTTCAACACTTTTTAAACTTTTGGTGCCAACGAGAATGACAAAAGAAAGAAGTCAAGACGACTAGCTTGATTGAGTCTCTGCCATGTACAGTCTGAAGAATCTGACCAGGACAAAACAACATACATCAAATGTTAATAATAGCAGGTTCAGGTTTTATTTATTTACACATACAAATACATGTCCCACAATGCTGCACATGGGCAGTTTACAATAAAGAATGTTGAATTGCTGTGCAGCTTACATAAGATAATAAGAACATGAACGTGATTGATAGACACTACCTTTGTAGTGCTATTAATATGAATAAACCACTATATAGTAAACAATGACAGAAATGACCACACATTTTCTGCCAACTATTCCTATAGGCCTACCTGTGTTATTACTGATCTCTCCCTCTGCACATGGGATACAGTCATAACAGCAGACAGGCTTTCCTTTCTGTGCAGCCTTACGAGTGCCTGGGGGACAGCTCTCACTGCACACTGACACAAGCACCTGTGTACTGTTCTTTACCCAGGTGATTTCCCTCTCGATGTGAAACCTCTGGTCAGGGGGCAGGGATGCATCATAGCGCCCCACTGTCACAAATTTCATCTTCCCACTCTCCCCTATCTGCCAGTTCACCAGCTCATAGGTGGCCACTGGGTCCCCGTTGGCATCGAAAGACACCTGGTACCCGTTACGGGAGAAATTCACCCTCCTCACTCTCTCCAGGACCTGGTGGTTGGAAGGGCAAGGGAGAGAGTGGGGAGGAAAGAGAGGGAGAGAGGGAGAGATAGATGGAGAGAGAGATGGAGAGAGGCGAAGAGAGATGGAGAGAGGGGAAGAGAGGTGGAGAGAGAGAGAGAGAGAGAGAGAGAGAGAGAGAGAGAGAGAGAGAGAGAGAGAGAGAGAGAGAGAGAGAGAGAGAGAGAGAGAGATGGAGAGAAGGGAAGAGATAGATGGAGAGAGAGATGGAGAGAGGGGAAGAGAGATGGAGAGAGGGAGAGATAGATTGAGAGAGGGGAAGAGAGGTGGAGAGAGAGTGAGAGAGAGAGAGAGAGAGAGAGAGAGAGAGAGAGAGAGAGAGAGAGAGAGAGAGAGAGAGAGAGAGAGAGAGAGAGAGAGAGAGATGGAGAGAAGGGAAGAGAGAGATGGAGAGAGAGATGGAGAGAGGGGAAGAGAGATGGAGAGAGGGAGAGATAGATGGAGATGGAGATAGATAGAGAGAGGGAAAGAGAGATGGAGAGAGGGGGAGATAAATGGAGAGAGGGGAAGAGAGGTGGAGAGAGAGAGAGATGGAGAGAAGGGAAGAGAGATATGGAGAGAGAGGGAGAGAGAGATGAAGAGAGGGGATGAGGGACGGAGAGAGGGAAAGAGAGGGAGAGAGGGAAAGAGAGGGATGGATTGAGGGAGAGAGAAACAGAACCCTCATTTACCTGATGTATTTATCAGAGGTGTTACTTTAGAACCAGCTGTAATGTATATTGAGAACTCCTTCATACATGTAGTCTAAATAAACACGTCTATCAGGAAATGTTACTTTCATCTAGTCATTCACCTGTATTGGTTTCACATTGAGGTTTTTGTCACAGTGCACAGTGGAGTTTGCACTCTCTTCACAAACAATGCTGTGGATGGCGTGTGCTATGGCGTAAACAGCTTTATACACCATGTTAGTGACACGCAGCTGGGATGTATCTGTGTAGGGGGTCTGTAGCTGATGTATATCCTCACTACCATCACACACCTTCTCCTTAACCCCAACACCTGTAGTAGTCCCTACAGACAGACAGACATATAGTTAGATAGACAAATAGATATATATATACAGATAGATATATCGATAGACAGACAGCCAAATACAGTGCATTCGGAAAGTATTCAGACCCCTTGAGTTTTTCCACATTTTGTTACGTTTAGCATTATTCTAAAATGGATTAAATAAAGATAGATCTAAAATTAGATAGATAGATAGATAGATAGATAGATAGATAGATAGATAGATAGATAGATAGATAGATAGATAGATAGATAGATAGATAGATAGATAGATAGATAGATAGATAGATAGATAGATAGATAGATAGATAGATAGATAGATAGATAGATAGACAGATAGATAGATAAAATAGATACCTATCTCCAGCCGACAGCCAAATGCTCCCTCCCAGAACTCAGTGAGCAGGGGGGAGCTGGACACCTTCTGGGGGGAGAGGTCCAGGAGGAAGTCCCTGAGGCCGGGGATGACAGAGCGCTGGATGCCAAATCCGATGGCCCCGGCACACAGGCTGAAGCGCACCATATCTGGGTCGGTGATCCAGGTCTCACTCCCGATCCACTGGCGGGGCGGAGAGGGCAGACGGTCCAACTCCTTCAGCAGGATCCTCATGTCCCCAGAGGCTACGAATGCAACCACCACCCGGGCTGTGGAGCTGGGGAACATGATTAAAACATAAAACATGCTTGTCATGTTTGTCATTCATTGGAATGTCTCAGTGAAGTGAAAATGAAGATCAGTATTAACACTTTTGTCATGCTTGAAAAATGCAAATCGTGTTGGTCTCACAGGTCAGCTTTGGGAAAACAGAGAAATTAATAACAATAGCATCTTTTACAAATATGGTTTTGCTTTTGTTTGAATGAAAAGTTCACAAGTAATCATGGATGACCTGCGGATCACGTCGGCCACCCGTTGAACTCTGCTGAGTGGGTTGGTACGGTAGAAGGCTTCAGAGTACTCCACACAGATGCCCTGCTCTTGTGCCGCCTTTAGGAACGCCGCCATGCCGTTATTACCGTAGTCAGAGTCGGAACGGACCGCCCCAATCCAGGTCCAGCCGAAGTATCTGATGAGGCGGGCCAGAGCGGCAGCCTGGAACTGGTCACTGGGGATGGTTCTGAAGAAGGTTGGAAACTGTTTCTTATCACTCAGACACGCACAGGTGGATGAGTGGCTCACCTAGGTAAAAACAGACAGTCGAACACATGAAAAAGAACATAATGTCGGCCAAACAAGTCTCCTTTATAGGCTACTTCCTTATTTTATTCCCTTTAGCTATGTAGTATGATGTTAGGGATACATTAATAATAATAACACCATTTATTGTTTTTCATTAGGACAGAATGAAAAGGATACACATTTCTACCCAAGACCTTGGTCATTCTACTCATGTTGAAAATAGTTTAATAAGACATACTGGTGCTGAGAAATACATGAGTAAAAAGTGTGACACCAATCCCTGGTCTCCCATAACAACCCAGCCTATGAAAGATAGTCCTCAGATTGTTTAAATGCCTCCAGACGTTCTCCACACTTTCTCCAGATAATTTCACACAGAAATGTCTATTTCTGAAGGAGAGGAGAATACAGTTGGAATAGAGTAAGTTAAAAATAGATTTCTCTCCTGAAAGAGAGGAGATTAATGTTGGAATACAGTAAGTTAAAAGAAGCTGAATGATTTCTTTCCACAGGAGTTTACCTGAGGAATGCCAAAAGGCCCGATGATGCGCAACATGCTGATGGTAGGTGTGGAGCCAGACTCGCCCACAATAGCTGTCACCGTAGCCGACCCTGAGCACTGTTCTCCGGTATCAAACATGGGGTCCAGGCCGTTAGCCAGCTGGAAGGCCACTTTCACGGCCATCGGGACTGAGGCGCACGAGTCGTGCACTTGATAACCAAGCGTGACACCCGGTAGCAGGTCCGAACTGTTGTTTATTTCCTCAACAGCGAAGACCATGGCGCGCGAGAAGCGCAACTCACGGGAATCCAAACTGTAAATACAAGATGGGTGAGTGAGCACCTCTTGACTAAATGGTAAACTAGCACGTAGAATGTATTTTTATTGAATAGAGTTACCAGTGCAAAAAGCCTAATATCTATCCTTATACCTACTCTCTAAGACACAAACACTCGGTTTCTTTGTCTTTAAAACACTGTTTATCTGTCTTTAAAACACAGGTTATCTGTCTTTAAAACACTGTTTATCTGTCTCCCCACACAGCCACAGTCCCTGTCCCCCACTCCCTCTTGCGCTCACTGACCTCCCGGTGCACTGCAGTGGTTCAGGCAGGCTGGTGTAGCTGTGTTCCACAGTGTGCGTGTAGTGGTGGATGGAGAAAACACCCCCGATGACAAAGTCCCCGTCCTGGGAGAACGCCGGAGGACGAGGGGTGCCCTGGAGCCTGCATCTGACAGACTCCAGCCCAGAGCCAGAGGCAGAGGCAGACCAGAGCAAGGAAAGCCCACCAGCCACCACAGCCAGATGTAGAAGACCCAGACTACCAGCCAGACTTGGATCCAGAGCAGGAGCCGGAGAGAGACTCATTCCCCTGATGTGTAGAAGGTATGGGGTAACACAGCGCCACACACACCCATGTCGGTCAGGTTGTCTCTCTACTCTGAGTTAAATACCCACCATGCCACTGGCTTCCTTTGTGGGGATTCCTCTGGGGATCACATTGTGGGTATGGCCATGTCAGGGAGGGAGGGGCTAGAGGCTGCTCTGCTCACCCAGTCAGGTCCTGCTTCTTTAAGCTATAGAGAGTTTATGCACCAGTGTAAGCCCTATGTTGACTGTAATGGTTTATATAGACATAAACATACAGTAGACACACAATAACAATCTGCCTCTCTTATATTTCCCCTACAGTCTAGTCCTAATGGCATGCTGGCTCTACACAGTATTTCCCCTACAGTCTAGTCCTCATGGCATGCTGGCTCTACACAGTATTTCCCCTACAGTCTAGTCCTCTTGGCAATGCTGGCTCTACACAGTATTTCCCCTACAGTCTAGTCCTCTTGGCATGCTGGCTCTACACAGTATTTCCCTACAGTCTAGTCCTCTTGGCATGCTGGCTCTACACAGTATTTCCCCTACAGTTTAGTCCTCTTGGCAATGCTGGCTCTACACAGTATTTCCCCTACAGTCTAGTCCTCTTGGCATGCTGGCTCTACACAGTATTTCCCCTACAGTCTAGTCTACAGCACTTCACCCCAGCTGCCGTTTGCCATTCTTTTTTTAGGTCACTTGATGTCATCCTACAGTTGTTGAGTGACATTCGAATGAGTTGGCGGTCATCCCGGTCAGTAGGGAGTTGTTTTTGCCCTCTGCCGGTCTGTAGCTTTGTTGTCCCCTATGTCTGCTGCTTGACCTTGTTCTTATGAACCGCTGTCTTTGAAATTTTAAGGATGGAAGCAACCTGACGCTCACTGTATCCCTCTGCCAGTAAAGCCAGAATTGAACCCTTCTTTTCCTCACTCAAACCTTTCCTTTTCAACTCTTTTGGCATGGTCAATAGTTATTTTATGATCAATATTACTTTTGAGGTACTATTAGCACTGTTTTTGCCATCCAGCTGGTCCTGTTGCAAGAGGATAGTGATGACCACAGAAGTGGTTTTTATACTTTTCCTTGTTAAATAAGATTTGGTTAAAAATTGATTTACATTTTAATGAAGGAAATAAGTATTTGACCCCCTCTCAATCAGAAAGATTTCTGGCTCCCAGGTGTGTTTTATACAGGTAACGTGCTGAGATTAGGAGCACACTCTTAAAGGGAGTGCTCCTAATCTCAGTTTGTTACCTGCATAAAAGACACCTGTCCACAGAAGCAATCAATCAATCAGATTCCAAACTCTCCACCATGGCCAAGACCAGAGAGCTCTCCAAGGATGTCAGGGACAAGATTGTAGACCTACACAAGGCTGGAATGGGCTACAAGACAGCTTGGTGAGAAGGTGACAACAGTTGGTGAGATTATTCGCAAATGGAAGAAACACAAAAGAACTTATGAGATGTGTGCAAACCTGGTGGCCAACTACAAGAAACGTCTGACCTCTGTGATTGCCAACAAGGGTTTTGCCACCAAGTACTAAATCATGTATTGCAGAGGGGTCAAATACTTATATCCCTCATTAAAATGCAAATCAATTTATAACATTTCTGACATACGTTTTTCTGGATTTTTTGTTTGTTATTCTGTCTCTCACTGTTCAAATAAACCTACCTTTAAAATTATAGACTGATCATGTCTTTGTCAGTGGGTAAACGTACAAAATCAGCAGGGGATCAAATACTTTTTTCCCTCACTGTACATATACATATATACATACATATCCTTTATTTAAATATATATTTCCCTTCATTACTTTCCAACCCCACCATCCCTTCCCTAAATGGAGTACACTTGTGAACAACAATGCTTAGGCCTCTACTTCCAGCTTATACATACTATATACATTTTATGGACACAGTCAATAATTATATTTTGTTTGTTTTTACTCCTGAACTTCCTCTGATCATTTTCATGATGTCCATCTGGTTTGCTTCTATATGCCATATCTTTCCAACTGTGCTCTTTCACAAAAGCTCACAATATATAACCTATATACTTATTATGGACACAGCATGCCTTACACTAGTTATCTTGTTGTTATTAGTTGTTGTTATTAGTCCCATCCTTCAGCTCCATTAAACACCTCCCATCTATCTCTTAACACCATCCATATTGGATTTCTATTTGCCATATACTTTTCAACTGTACTGTGATGTTTTACAAAAGTTCTGAACCTTTCTATTCTCATTGTTTCTACAGATTGTACATTGAAAATAAACATTTTTGCTAAAAGTATTATTATATTATTGATCAATTGACTATGACTTTTCAGATCACCCAGTAGTGCTATCTGCAGGGTCAGCTCCATGCAAATATTGCAATCCTTCAGCCATTCCTGGACCTGTGTCCAGAAACAAGCTACAAATGGACAGTACCAACACAATTGATCTAATGATTCTGTCTCTTCGCAGCAAAATCTGCAGAGCTGGGAAGATTGTATCCCCCATACAAATAACATTCTATTGGTAGCAAGAATTTTATATAATAATTTAAATTGAAAAATTCTAAATTTTGAATCTGGTGTCGTTTTGCGTATCAGTTCATAAACACTATGCCATGGGATCGGTACGTCAAAAATCTCTTCCCAACTATTTTGCAATCTATATGGGACGGCTGTTAATCTTTTGGTCCTTAAATGAAACTGGTAAACTTTTTTATTTATCACAATTTTCTTTAACCAATTTTGTTCTTTAATGCAAGGCCGACAGACAAGTTCCTTACTTTTTCCTTCCTCCACTTTCCTCTTCCATTTTTGTGGTAATGGTGCAATTATTTGGTTGTAATTTTGTGTAGAGCAGACATTTCCATATGTTTTTGTTAGTTACATGTGCGACATAACTCCACCAGTCCTACCGATAATATCATTTACGAAGATTATACATTTTTTAAAATGTTGTCAAAGAAAAAGGTTTATTTGATCATTTAGTATATTTGAGTTTAACCACAATATTTGTTGCAATATTTGTTCTGTCATTTCTGGAGGATTAAATTGAAATTGCAACCAACTTTCTATGGCTTGATTTAGAAATAGTGATATTTGGAAGATGATTTCCTTTTCAAATAACTGAAAGTGAGAGGTTGTATTCTGAATAAAGGGAAAAAGTCCCTTCTTGAACATTGGGTGAGACAATCTTACTAATTTGCTAGAGAACCAGTTCAGATTTAAGTATAATTTTGTATGACTGAAGCTTTTAGTGATAGGTCTAATGCTTTAATATTTAATCGTTTCTGTCCTCCGAATTCATATTCATTATATAAATAGGCCCGTTTTATTTTGTCTGGCTTGCCGTTCCAAATAAAATGGAATATTTTTTTCTCATATAATTTAAAGAACTGTTCGATTGGCGTAGACAAGACCATAAGAAAATAGGTAAACCGGGATAATACTAAATAGTTAATCAGGGTGATTTTTCTACAAATTGACAGGTATATACCTTTCCATGGTAGAAATATCTAATCTATTTTTGCTAACTTTCTATTAAAATGTATTGGAGTGAGATCATGTATTTCATTTGGGATATGTATTCCTAGTATATCCACATCACCATCAGTCCATTTTATTGGTAAACTACATGGTAATGTAGAAATTGTATTTTTTAGTGATCCAGTACGTAATATAGTACATTTATCATAATTTGGTTGTAATCCAGAGAGGTTAGAAAATGTATCTAGATCCTCTATGAGGCTGTGGAGTGATTCAAGTTGTGGGTTTAAAAGAAAACATGAATCATCAGCGTTCAATGACACCTTTGTTTTTAAGCCCTGGATTTCTAATCCCTTGATATTATTGTTGGATCTGATTGTAATAGCTAAAATCTCGATGGCCATAATAAATAGATATGCTGATAGTGGACAATGTTGTTTCAATCCCCTTGACAGTTTAAAACTTTCTGAGAAATAGCCATTTTTTAAAATTTTACACCTAGGGTTACTATACATGATTTTAACCCAGTTTATAAGAGATTGTCCAAAATTGAAATGCTCCAGGCATTTATACAGTGGGGAGAACAAGTATTTAATACACTGCCGATTTTGCAGGTTTTCCTACTTACAAAGCATGTAGAGGTCTGTAATTTTTTATCATAGGTACACTTCAACTGTGAGAGACGGAATCTAAAACAAAGATCCAGAAAATCACATTGTATGATTTTTAAGTAATTAATTTGCATTTTATTGCATGACATAAGTATTTGATACATCAGAAAAGCAGAATATTTGGTACAGAAACCTTTGTTTGCAATTACAGAGATCATACATTTCCTGTAGGTCTTGACCAGGTTTGCACACACTGCAGCAGGGATTTTGGCCCACTCCTCCATACAGGGCAATAAGGACATTCAGCTCCCTCCAAAGATTTTCTATTGGGTTCAGGTCTGGAGACTGGCTAGGCCACTCCAGGACCTTGAGATGCTTCTTACGGAGCCACTCCTTAGTTGCCCTGTCTGTGTGTTTCGGGTCGTTGTCATGCTGGAAGACACAGCCACGACCCATCTTCAATGCTCTTACTGAGGGAAGGAGGTTGTTGGCCAAGATCTCGCGATACATGGCCCCATCCATCCTCCCCTCAATACGGTGCAGTCGTCCTGTCCCCTTTGCAGAAAAACATCCCCAAAGAATGATGTTTTCACCTCCATGCTTCACGGTTGGGATGGTGTTCTTGGGGTTGTACTCATCCTTCTTCTTCCTCCAAACATGTCGAGTGGAGTTTAGACCAAAAAGCTCTATTTTTGTCTCATCAGACCACATGACCTTCTCCCATTCCTCCTCTGGATCATCCAGATGGTCATTGGCAAACTTCAGACGTGCCTGGACATGCGCTGGCTTGAGCAGGGGGACCTTGCGTGCGCTGCAGGATTTTAATCCATGACTGCGTAGTGTGTTACTAATGGTTTTCTTTGAGACTGTGGTCCCAGCTCTCGTAAGGTCATTGACCAGGTCCTGCTGTGTAGTTCTGGGCTGATCCCTCACCTTCCTCATGATCATTGATGCCCCACGAGGTGAGATCTTGCATGGAGCCACAGACCGAGGGTGATTTTCCGTCATCTTGAACTCCTTCCATTTTCTAATAATTGCGCCAACAGTTGTTGCCTTCTTACCAAGCTGCTTGCCTATTGTCCTGTAGCCCATCACAGCCTTGTCCAGCTCTACAATTTTATCCCTGATGTCCTTACACAGCTCTATGGTCTTGGCCATTGTGGAGAGGTTGGAGTCTGTTTGATTGAGTGTGTGGACAGGTGTCTTTTATACAGGTAACGAGTTCAAACACGTGCAGTTAATACAGGTAATGAGTGGAGAACAGGAGGGGTTCTTAAAGAAAAACTAACAGGTCTGTAAGAGCCGGAATTCTTACTGGTTGGTAGGTGATCAAATACTTATGTCATGCAATAAAATTCAAATTAATTACTTAAAAATCATACAATGTGATTTTCTGGATTTTTGTTTTAGATTCCGTCTCTCACAGTTGAAGTGTACCCATGATAAAAAGTACAGACCTCTACATGCTTTGTAAGTAGGAAAACCTGCAAAATCGGCAGTGTATCAAAAACTTGTTCTCCCCACTGTATATAAACCCCAGTCGTACTTTATCAAATACCTTTTTGAAGTCTGCTATGAATAGCAGGCCTGGTTTCCCAGATTGTTCATGGTGTTCTATTGTTTCCAGTACTTGCCTTATATTATCTCCAAGGTATCGCCCATGTAAAAAAACATGTCTGATTTGAATGAATAATGTCTGACAATACATTATTAATTCTATGCGCTATACATTTTGCTAGAATTTTTGCATCACAACACTGAAGTGTAATGGGCCTCCAATTTTTTTAATGGATTGGATCTTTATATTTTCCACTTGTATCCTGTTTCAGTAATAATGAAATCAGACCTTCTTCTTGAGTGGCTGATTATCTACCATTGACATAGGAGTGGTTAAAACATGCTAATAACGGTCCTTTGAGTATATCAAGAAAGGTTTTCCCCGTGTCGCTCAGTTGGTGGAGCATGGCGTTTGCAACGCCAGGGTTGTGGGTTTGCTTCCCCTGGGAGGCCAGTATGAAAAAAAAAAATATGAACTGGATAAGAGTGTCTGCTAAATGACTAAAATGTAATGTAAAATGGTATGCCATCCAACCCTGGAGTTTTCCCGGACTTAAAGTCTTTAATTGCATCCAGAAGTTACTCCTCTGTAATTTCACCTTCACATGAGTCTTTTAGTATGGCTGTTATTTTTACATTATCAATAGAAAATAATGTCTACAATTTGCTTCAGTTAGAGGAGATGGAGGCGACTGAAACAAAAAACATATGCTTAAAGTACTTTGTTTCCTCATTCAAAATATCATTTGGTGAATCATGGGTTACTCCGTCATTTGTAACCAGTTTCAGTAAATTATTTTTGGTAGCATTCTTATGTTGAAGATTAAAAAATAATTTGGTGCATTTTTCCCAATATTCCATCCAGTTTGCTTTATTTTTACTAATATATTACACTTGATCTTTCTTGAATAAGTTTCTCCATTTCTTTTAGTTTTTCCTCCAATTTATTCTGAGCCTCTGTGTTACAGTTTTTATTGCTGTCTATCTGTTCTGTTAGACCTTCTATTTCCTTTGTTAGTGTGGACTCTTTTAACCTAAATTGCTTTTGTTTTCGAGATGAGTACTGAATTGCATGGCCTCTAAAGGCACATTTAAAGGTGTCCCATACAATAAGAGGATTTGCTGTACCTATGTTATGTCGGAAAAAGTCAGTTATAAATTCCTCTGTCCTAGTTAAAGACAAGTTATCATCCAATAGGCTTTGATTAAATTTCCAATATCCTCGCCCACAAGGAAATCTAGTAATGGTAATGTATATGCCAATTATATGAATGTCCGAGCCCATTTTGTCCCCTTTCAACACTTTTTAAACTTTTGGTGCCAACGAGAATGACGTAAGAAAGAAGTCAAGACGACTAGCTTGATTGTGTCTCCGCCATGTATATCTCACTAGATCAGGATATTTAAGCCTCCATATATCTACTACTTCTAATGTATCCATGACATTCACGATTTCCTTAAGAGCATGAGGGTGATTGTTTGTAGTGTGATTTCCTTTACGGTCCATTTAGCTATTTAAAACGGTATTATAATCTCCCACCATAATAATAGAGTCTTGAATTGCTTGCAAGGTTGACAATTTATTATAAATATTTTCAAAGAAGTGTGGATCATCATTATTTGTCCGTAAAGGTTAATGAGCCATATCTGTTTATGGTCCAATAACATATTTAAAATAATCCATCTTCCTAGCGTATCTGTTTGGACAATTTGCACATTCGGATCGAAATTACTGTTAATTAATATCATCACCCCTTTTGAGTTTCTTAGCCCATGGGAGAAGTATATTTAGCGATTGAGTGTCCATATAGCTATACCATGATATTTGCATTGTTACTAAGTAACCCTCCAATTGTTCTCCACTAATTGCCCCGCTAAAGTCCCTCCCCATCCCAAGTTGGGCCGTCATCCCAGTGATCGGGTGACCACCGCCGTCCCCCGGATCCCTATGCCCCCGAGAGGCCAGGACCCATCCATCTAAAACAGCACACACTGCCACCCACAAAACAGAAGCAGGCAAACCGCCAAAAGCATTTCCAATAATCTCACCTCTCTCTCTATATAGCTATTTAAAAAATATCTATCTATTCAAATATCTTGCATATCTTATTATCCATTATTATCAATTATTTTGCGTAATAATGTCGGCAGTTCATGCATATTATTTTAACCTACAACCCGAATTGCCATTGTATTACATTACATTTTTAACAAGCAATTATTATTTTGGCAAAGAATTATTGTTATTCATCCTATATTCTCCCTAACATCCTTACCCCCTTGCAACATATGTGGGATACACACACACACACACACACACAAACACACACACACACACACACACACACACACACACACACACACACACACACACACACACACACACACACACACACACACACACATACACACACATACACTTACACACTCAACCCCTTTCCTCCACAATCAACCATACGCTTAGATGCTCAATGGTTGTTACATCCCAGAGCCCAAATCAAGAAAGGACCTGATTTACGAATGCATATACAGTTACAGCCGTTTGAGAAAGCATGCAAGATTGAGCAAGAATGGACAACAATGTGAGATTTGATTAATCTATTTAATCTATGTCATGTCCTAGGTGATGGAGATCAGATCCACCCTCTTCACCTGAGACACAAACAATCTGGTCCCCCGTTGTAACCATTTTCCCCAAGCATCTATGTGCAGTCAGACCTTTGAATTGTAAAGTGTTACTCCTAACAAATAACTCATTATGGTTGCTGTCCACTACATTGCACTAGAATGCAGCAACCATTTGGCTTCTTGTACAGTGTGTGTCCTAATTACTAAATCAACTGTTCTAGTAGTTGACGTTTGCATGAGAAGACTGCCCCTTACTGGACACTGGGTGGAAGTGTTTGGAATAATGTGATAAAGTTGGTTGTATGTGATCTGTAATTAATAAAATATAATGAATATATAAAACAAGGTATCTAACAAATGTGGATTGAAAGGCCAAGCAAATCATTGACAAGACACAGATGTATCTGAACATGTTTATTGTAGTATACTGTTATAATACATCATATGATGAATTAAAATAGCAATTGAACACATGCACTTCAATGTTATATCAAATCATAAAGGAATACATCTTTTTTTACAAACAACATGGAAGTGGTTCCACTCTGTAGGCTACTGCTAACCACATCATTTAGCTGGTCAAATTAGATTGAACACTCTAGATTTGAACAATAACTCAAAACATTGCAATATCCAAAGTGACCCTGTGTCATGTTTCTAGTTACAATGTAACCAATGATTATCTGCTAAATTCATGGTAATCTCTGTCAGAGTAGTGCTACCTAACTGTTTGATATACCATATCACTGAATGTTACAATGTGTTCTTCCCCATAAGGTGTTTCTTGGTGTTCTTCTCCGGCCTGAACAGAATAATAAAGCATTTTGGAACAAATAATAAAAAGAACAACCCAAAGCTAGAGGTGATGATAGCAAATATCTCCACAGCTACAGTGAACTTCCCAGGAGAGCTGACATAAGCTGGGATAAAGGTGATCCAGACTGCACAGAATATGAGCATGCTGAAGGTGATGAATTTGGCCTCATTGAAGTTATCAGGCAGCTTTCGAGCCAGAAAAGCCAGCACAAAGCACAAGAGAGCCAGGAGTCCTATATACCCCAACACAGCCCAGAAACCAATGGCTGAACCCACATCACACTCTAGAATGATCCTTTGCTTGTAGGTAGTGAGGTTTTTAATGGGGAAGGGAGGGGACAGGACCAACCACAGAGTGCATATCAAAGCCTGGACAAACGTGAAGGACACTACAGTCAATCTCTGCTGTGGAGGCCCAAACCATTTCATGACATTACTGTCTGGAATTGTAGCCCTGAAGGCCATCAACACCACTATTGTTTTCCCCAGAACACAAGAGATGCAGAGGACGAAGGTGATCCCAAACGCTGTGTGGCGCAGCATACAGGACCACTCAGAGGGCCGGCCAATGAAAGTAAGAGAACACAGAAAACACAGAGTCAAGGAGAAGAGCAGCAGGAAGCTCAGCTCAGAGTTGTTGGCCCTGACGATGGCCGAAGTTCGGTGGCGGTAGAAGACGGTTGCCGTGGAGATGGCCAGACAAGCCCCGCCCACAGAGAAGGCAGTCAGGATTATTCCGAGAACCTCGTGGAAGGACAGGAACTCCACAGGCTTGAGGACGCAGCGGTCTCTCTCAGTGTTGGGCCAGTGGTCCTCTGGACAGATCAGACAGTCTGAAGAATCTGACCAGGACAAAACAACATACATCAAATGTTAATAATAGCAGGTTCAGGTTTTATTTATTTACACATACAAATACATGTCCCACAATGCTGCACATGGGCAGTTTACAATAAAGAATGTTGAATTGCTGTGCAGCTTACATAAGATAATAAGAACATGAACGGGATTGATAGACACTACCTTTGTAGTGCTATTAATATGAATAAACCACTATATAGTAAACAATGACAGAAATGACCACACATTTTCTGCCAACTATTCCTATAGGCCTACCTGTGTTATTGCTGATCTCTCCCTCTGCACATGGGATACAGTCATAACAGCAGACAGGCTTTCCTTTCTGTGCAGCCTTACGAGTGCCTGGGGGACAGCTCTCACTGCACACTGACACAGGCACCTGTGTACTGTTCTTTACCCAGGTGATTTCCCTCTCGATGTGAAACCTCTGGTCAGGGGGCAGGGATGCATCATAGCGCCCCACTGTCACAAATGTCATCTTCCCACTCTCCCCTATCTGCCAGTTCACCAGCTCATAGGTGGCCACTGGGTCCCCGTTGGCATCGAAAGACACCTGGTACCCGTTACGGGAGAAATTCACCCTCCTCACTCTCTCCAGGACCTGGTGGTTGGAAGGGCAAGGGAGAGAGTGGGGAGGAAAGAGAGGGAGAGAGGGAGAGATAGGTGGAGAGAGGGGAAGAGAGATGGAGAGAGGGGAAGAGAGGTGGAGAGAGAGAGCGAGAGAGAGAGAGATAGAAGAGAGAGAGAGAGAGAGAGAGAGAGAGAGAGAAGGAGAGAGAGAGAGATAGAGAGAGAAGAGAGAGAGAGAGAGAGATGAGAGAGGAGAGAGAGAGAGAGAGAGATGGAGAGAAGGGAGAGAGAGAGATGGAGAGAGAGATGGAGAGAGGGAGAGATAGATTGAGAGAGGGGAAGAGAGAGAGAGAGAGAGGAGAGAGAGAGAAGAGAGAGAGAGATGAGAGAGAGAGAGAGAGAGAGAGATAGAGAGATAGAGAGAGGAGAGAGAGAGAGAGAGGAGAGTAGAGATGAGAGAGAAGAGAGAGATGAGAGAGAAGAGAGAGATGGATGAGAGAGATGGAGAAGAGGAGAGATAGATGGAGATAGAGATGGAAAGAGAAGGGAAGAGTAGATAGATGGAGGAGATCGGAGAGGTCGCAGAGATAATGGAGAGAGGGAAGAGAGGTGGAGAGAGAGAGATGGAAGAAGGAAGAGATATGGAGAGGGAGAGAGAGAGATGAAGAGAGGGGATGAGGACGGAGAGAGGGAAAGAGAGGAGAGAGGGAGGGATGGATTGAGGGAGAGAGAAACAGAACCCTCATTTACCTGATGTATTTATCAGAGGTGTTACTTTAGAACCAGCTGTAATGTATATTGAGAACTCCTAGGCCTTCATACATGTAGTCTAAATAAACATGTCTATCAGGAAATTTTACTTTCATCTAGTCATTCACCTGTGTTGGTTTCACATTGAGGTTTTTGTCACAGTGCACAGTGGAGTTTGCACTCTCTTCACAAACAATGCTGTGGATGGCGTGTGCTATGGCGTAAACAGCTTTATACACCATGTTAGTGACACGCAGCTGGGATGTATCTGTGTAGGGGGTCTGCAGCCACTGTATATCCTCACTGCCATCACACACCTTCTCCTTAACCCCAACACCTGTAGTAGTCCCTACAGACAGACAGACAGACAGACAGGCAGACAGACAGACAGACAGACAGACAGACAGACAGGCAGACAGACAGACAGACAGACAGACAGACAGACAGACAGACAGACAGACAGACAGACAGACAGACAGACAGACAGACAGACAGACAGACAGACAGACAGACAGACAGACAGACAGACAGACAGACAGACAGACAGAACGTTAGATAAGTAGATATATAGATAGATAGATAGATAGACAGATAGATAGATAGATAGATAGATATATAGATAGATAGATAGATAGATAGATAGATAGATAGATAGATAGATAGATAGATAGATAGATAGATAGATAGATAGATAGATAGATAGATAGATAGATAGATAGATAGATAGATAGATAGATAGATAGATAGATAGATAGATAGATAGATAGATAGATAGATAGATAGATGGACACTGTAGATACCTATCTCCAGCCGACAGCCAAAGGCTCCCTCCCAGAACTCAGTGAGCAGGGGAGAGCTGGACACCTTCTGGGGGGAGAGGTCCAGGAGGAAGTCCCTGAGGCCGGGGATGACAGAGCGCTGGATGCCAAATCCGATGGCCCCGGCACACAGGCTGAATCGCACCATATCTGGGTCGGTGATCCAGGTCTCACTCCCGATCCACTGGCGGGGCGGAGAGGGCAGACGGTCCAACTCCTTCAGCAGGATCCTCATGTCCCCAGAGGCTACGAATGCAACCACCACCAGGGCTGTGGAGCTGGGGAACATGATTAAAACATAAAACATGCTTTTCATGTTTGTCATTCATTGGAATGTCTCAGTGAAGTGAAAATGAAGATCAGTATTAATCAACACTTTTGTCATGCTTGAAATATGCAAATCGTGTTGGTCTCACAGGTCAGCTTTGGGAAAACAGAGAAATTAATAAAAATAGCATCTTTTACAAATATGGTTTTGCTTTTGTTTGAATGAAAAGTTCACAAGTAATCATGGATGACCTGCGGATCACGTCGGCCACCCGTTGCACTCTGCTGAGTGGGTTGGTACGGTAGAAGGCTTCAGAGTACTCCACACAGATGCCCTGCTCTTGTGCCGCCTTTAGGAACGCCGCCATGCCGTTATTACCGTAGTCGGAGTCGGAACGGACCGCCCCAATCCAGGTCCAGCCGAAGTATCTGATGAGGCGGGCCAGAGCGGCAGCCTGGAACTGGTCACTGGGGATGGTTCTGAAGAAGGTTGGAAACTGTTTCTTATCACTCAGACATGCACAGGTGGATGAGTGGCTCACCTAGGTAAAAACAGACAGTCGAAAACATGAAAAAGAACATAATGTCGGCCAAACAAGTCTCATTTATAGGCTACTTCCTTATTTTTTCCCTTTAGCTATGTAGTATGATGTTAGGGATACATTAATAATAATAACCCAATGTATTGTTTTTCATTAGGACAGAATGAAAAGGATACACATTTCTACCCAAGACCTTGGTCATTCTACTCATGTTGAAAATAGTTTAATAAGACATACTGGTGCTGAGAAATACATGAGTAAATAGTGTGACACCAAACCCTGGTCTCCCATAACAACCTAGCCTATGAAAGATAGTCCTCAGATTGTTTAAATGTCTCCAGACGTTCTCCACACTTTCTCCAGATAATTTCACACAGAAATGTCTATTTCTGAAGGAGAGGAGAATACAGTTGGAATAGAGTAAGTTAAAAGTAGATTTCTTTCCTGAAAGAGAGGAGATTAATGTTGGAATACAGGAAGTTAAAAGAAGCTGAATGATTTCTTTCCACAGGAGTTTACCTGAGGAATGCCAAAAGGGCCGATGATGCGCAACATGCTGATGGTAGGTGTGGAGGCAGACTCGCCCACAATAGCTGTCACCGTAGCCGACCCCGAGCACTGTTCTCCGGTATCAAACATGGGGTCCAGGCCGTTAGCCAGCTGGAAGGCCACTTTCACGGCCATCGGGACTGAGGCGCACGAGTCGTGCACTTGATAACCAAGCGTGACACCCGGTAGCAGGTCCGAACTGTTGTTTATTTCCTCAACTGCGAAGACCATGGCGCGTGAGAAGCGCAACTCACGGGAATCCATACTGTAAATAGAAGATGGGTGAGTGAGCACCTCTTGACTAAATGGTAAACTAGCCTATAGAATGTATTTTTATTGAATAGAGTTACCAGGGCAAACAGCCTAAGATCTATCCTCATATTCCACACTGTCTATAGGCCTACACATTTGTTATCTGCAATTGAGGACATTGTAGGATAGCCTCCATTTTGAAAATATGATCCTTTGTAACAGTAGGCTTTACCTACTCTCTATGACACAAACAGATGGTTTCTCTGTCTTTAAACACACTGTTTATATGTCTTTAAAACACTGTTTATCTGTCTTTAAAACACTGTTTATCTGTCTTTAAACACACTGTTTATCTGTCTTTAAAACACTTTATCTGTCTTTAAACACACTGTTTATCTGTCTTTAAAACACTTTATCTGTCTTTAAAACACTGTTTATCTGTCTTTAAAACACTGTTTATCTCTCTTTAAAACACTCTTTATCTGTCTTTAAAACACTGTTTATCTGATTTTAAAACACTGTTTATCTGTAATTAAACACATTGTTTATCTGTCTTTAAAACACTTTATCTGTCTTTAAAACACTGTTTATCTGTTTATCTGTCTTTAAACACTGTTTATCTGTCTTTAAAACACTGTTTATCTGTCTTTAAACAGACTCTTTCTCTGTCTTTAAACACACTGTTTCTCTGTCTTTAAAACACAGTTTATCTGTCTCCACACACAGCCACAGTCCCTGTCCCCTGGTCCCTCTTGCTCTCACTGACCTCCCGGTGCACTGCAGGGGTTCAGGCAGGCTGGTGTAGCTGTGTTCCACAGTGTTCATGTCGTAGTGGATGGAGAAAACACCCCCGATGACAAAGTCCCCGTCCTGGGAGAACGCCGGAGGACGAGGGGTGCCCTGGATCCTGCATCTGACAGACTCCAGCCCAGAGCCAGAGGCAGAGGCAGACCAGAGCAAGGAAAGCCCACCAGCCACCACAGCCAGATGTAGAAGACCCAGACTACCAGCCAGACTTGGATCCAGAGCAGGAGCCGGAGAGAGACTCATTCCCCTGATGTGTAGAAGGTATGGGGTAACACAGCGCCAAACAGACCCATGTCGGTCAGGTTGTCTCTCTACTCCGAGTTAAATACTATCCCACTGGCTTCCTTTGTGGGGATTCCTCTGGGGATCACATTGTGGGTATGGCCATGTCAGGGAGGGAGGGGCTAGAGGCTGCTCTGCTCACCCATTCAGGTCCTGCTTCTTTAAGCTATAGAGAGTTTATGCACCAGTGTAAGCCCTATGTTGACTTTAGTGGTTTATATAGACATAAACATACAGTAGACACACAATAACAATCTGCCTCTCTTATATTTCCCCTACAGTCTAGTCCTCTTGGCATGCTGGCTGTCACGCCCTGGCTCTGGGGACTATGTTATGTTGAGCCAGGGTGTGTAAGTCTATGTTTTGTATATCTATGTTGGCCTGAGTGACTCCCAATCAGAGGCAACGAGTGTCAGCTGGTTGTCTCTGATTGGGAGCCATATTTAACTATCGGTCTTTTCACTTTGTGTTGTGGTTTCTTGTTCCTTTTGGTTTGTGTATCGAAGGACTTCACGTTTCCTTCATTGTTTTGATCGTGTGATCTAGTTAATAAATATAAATATGTTCACCCGCAACGCTGCGCCTTTGTCCTCTCTGTTCGACGAGCGTGACACTGGCTCTACACAGTATTTCCCCTACAGTCTAGTCCTCTTGGCATGCTGGCTCTACACAGTATTTCCCCTACAGTCTAGTCTACAGCACTTCACCCCAGCTGCCGTTTGCCATTCTTTTTGTAGGTCACTTGATGTCATCCTACGGTTGTTGAGTGACATTCGAATGAGTTGGAGGTAATCCCGGTCAGTAGGGAGTTGTTTTTGCCCTCTGCCGGTCTGTACCTTTGTTGTCCCCAATGTCTGCTGCTTGACCTTGTTTTATGAACCGCGGTCTTTGAAATTTTAAGAATGGAAGCAACCTGACGCTCACTATATCCCTCTGCCAGTAAAGCCAGAATTGAACTCTTCTTTTCTCTTGGCATGGTCAATAGTTATTTTTTGATTAATATAATTTTTGAGGTAATATTAGCACAGTTTTTGCCATCCAGCTGGTCCTATTGCAAGAGGATAGTGATGACCACAGACGTGGTTTTTATACTTTTCCTCGTTAAATAAGATTTGGTTAAAAATTGATTTGCATTTTAATGAGGGAAATAAGTATTTGACCCCCTCTCAGTCAGAAAGATTTCAGGCTCCCAGGTGTCTTTTATACAGGTAACGACCTGAAATTAGGAGCACACTCTTAAAGGGAGTGCTTGAATCTCAGTTTGTTACCTGTATAAAAGACACCTGTCCACAGAAGCAATCAATCAATCAGATTCCAAACTCTCCACCATGGCCAAGACCAAAGAGCTCTCCAAGGATGTCAGGACAAGATTGTAGACCTACACAAGGCTGGAATGGGCTACAAGACAGCTTGGTGAGGTGACAACAGGGTGCGATTATTCGCAAATGGAAGAACCACAAAAGAACTGTCAATCTCCCTCGGCCTGGGGCTCCATGCAAGATCTCACCTCGTGGAGTAGCAATGATCATGAGAACGGTGAGGAATCAGCCCAGAACTACATGGGAGGATCTTGTCAATGATCTCAAGGCAGCTGGGACCATAGGAGGACTGAAATCCTGCTGCGCCCGCAATGTCCCCCTGCTCAAGAAAGCACATATACAGACCCGTCTGTAGTTTGCCAATGAACATCTGAATGATTCAGAGGAGAACTGGGTGAAAGTGTTGTGGTCAGATGAGACCAAAATCGAGCTCTTTGGCATCAACTCAATTCGCCGTGTTTGGAGGAGGAGGAATGCTGCCTATGACCCCAAGAACACCATCCCCACCATCAAACATGGAGGTGGAAATATTATGCTTTGGGGGTGTTTTTCTGCTAAGGGGACAGGACAACTTCACCGCATCAAAGGGATGATGGACGGCGCCATGTACCGTCAAATCTTGGGTGAGAACCTCCTTCACTCAGCCAGGGCATTGAAAATGGGTCGTGGATGGGTATTCCAGCATGACAATGACCCAAAACACACGGCCAAGGCAACAAAGGAGTGGCTCAAGAAGATTCACATTAAGGTCCTGGAGTGGCCTAGCCAGTCTCCAGACCTTAATCCCATAGAAAATCTGTGGAGGGAGCTGAAGGTTCGAGATGCCAAACGTCAGGCTCGAAACCTTAATGACTTGGAGAAGATCTGCAAAGAGGAGTGGGACAAAATCCCTCCTGAGATGTGTGCAAACCTGGTGGCCAACTACAAGAAACGTCTGACCTCTGTGATTGCCAACAAGGGTTTTGCCACCAAGTACTAAGTCATGTTTTGCAGAGGGGTCAAATACTTATTTCCCTCATTAAAATGCAAATCAATTTATAACATTTTTGACGTGCGTTTTTCAGGATTTTTTTGTTGTTTTTCTGTCTCTCACTGTTCAAATAAACCTACCATTAAAATTATAGACTGATCATGTCTTTGTCAGTGGGCAAACGTAGGAAATCAGCAGGGGATCAAATACTTTTTTCCCTCACTGTACATATACACATATACATACATATCCTTTTTTTAAATATATATTTCCCTTAATTACTTTCCAACCCCACCATCCCTTCCCGAATTGGAGTAAACTAGTGAACAACAATGCTTAGGCCTCTACTTCCAGCTTATACATACTATATACATTTTATGGACACAGTCAATAATTATATTTTGTTTGTTTTTACTCCTGAACTTCCTCTGATCATTTTCATGATGTCCATCTGGTTTGCTTCTATATGCCATATCTTTCCAACTATGCTCTTTCACAAAAGCTCACAATATATAACCTATATACTTATTATGGACACAGCACGCCTTACACTAGTTATCTTGTTGTTATTAGTCCCATCCTTCAGCTCCATTCAACACCTCCCATCTATCTCTTAACACCATCCATATTGGATTTCTATTTGCCATATACTTTTCAACTGTACTGTGATGTTTTACAAAAGTTCTGAACCTTTCTATTCTCATTGTTTCTACAGATTGTACATTGAAAATAAACATTTTTTGCTAAAAGTATTATTATATTATTGATCGATTGACTATGACTTTTCAGATCACCCAGTAGTGCCATCTGCAAGGTCAGCTCCATGCAAATATTGCAATCCTTCATCCATTCCTGGACCTGTGTCCAGAAACAAGCTACAAATGGACAGTACCAAAACAATTGATCTAATGATTCTGTCTCTTCGCAGCAAAATCTGCAGAGCTGGGAAGATTGTATCCCCCATACAAATATCATTCTATTGGTAGCAAGAAGTTTATATAATCATTTAAATTGAAAAATTCTAAGTTTTGAATCCGGTGTTGTTTTGCGTATCAGTTCATAAACACTATGCCATGGGATCGGTACATCAAAAATCTCTTCCCAACTATTTTGCAATCTATATGGGTGTCATGGTGTCAGTGTAATGCGGTAGACGAAGTCAGGCACAGGACACAGAACTAAATGAATACGTAACTTTACTGAACACGTAAAGAAACAAGAAAACCTCCACGCAGGGAGGAACAAACCCGCTCACTAACGACACCCGAAACAATAAAGCGTACAGCGCCTATTCCAGCCTCGGAAGCGTCCACCTCAACCGTGAAGGCTAAGGAGGGGTCCGGATGAGCCAGCACTGGAGCGGAGGTAAACAGGTCCTTCAGACGACTAAAAGCCCTGTCCGCCTCAGCTGACCACCGCAGATGCACCGGCCCCCGCTTCAGCAACGAGGTAATGGGAGCTGCTACCTGACCAAAGCCCCGGATAAATCTCCGGTAGTAATTGGCAAAAAACAAAAATGGCTGCACCTCCTTTACCGTGGTTGGAGTCGCCCTATTAAGCACGGCCGAAATGCGGTCACACTCCATCCTCACCCCTGAGGCGGATATGTGGTACCCCAAGAAAGAGATGGACTCCTGGAAGAACAGGCATTTCTCTGCCTTAGCATACAGGTCATGCTCCAACAGTCGTCCAAGCACTTTACGCACCAGGGACACATGCTCGGCCCGTGTAGCAGAGTATATAAGGATGTCATCAATATACACCACTACCCCTTGTCCGTGCAGGTCCCTGATAATCTCATCCACAAATGATTGGAAAACTGATGGAGCATTTATTAACCCGTATGGCATGACCAGATACTCATAATGTCCAGAGGTGGTACTAAATGCCGTCTTCCACTCATCTCCCTCACAGATACGCACTAGGTTGTACGCGCTCCTGAGATCCAATTTTGTGAAGAAGCGTGCCCCGTGCAATGATTCCGTCATACTAGCTATCAGGGGTAATGGATAGCTGTACTTGATGGTAATCTGATTTAGGCCACGGTAATCAATGCACGGGTGTAACCCACCATCTTTCTTCTTCACAAAAAAGAAACTCGAGGAGACAGGTGAAGTGGATGGCCGAATGTATCCCTGCCTCAGAGATTCGGTGACATATGTCTCCATAGCCGCCTTCTCCTCCTGAGACTAAGGAAACACGTGACTCCGGGAAAGTGCAGCTCCTACCTGGAGATTTATCGCACAATCTCCCTGACGATGGGGTGGTAATTTAGTCGCCCTCTTTTTACTGAAGGCGATAGCCAAATCGGCATACTCGGAAGGAATGTGCATAGTGGAAACCTGGTTTGGACTTTCCACCGTAGTTGCCCCCAAGGAAACTCCTAAACACCTCCCTGAACACTGACCGGACCATCCCTTGAGAGCCCTCTGTTGCCATGAAATCGTGGGGTCATGAATGGTTAACCAGGGAAGTCCCAACATCACAGGATACGCAGGAGAATCAATCAGATAGAGGCTAATCCTCTCCTCATGACCCCCCTGCATCATCATCAGCAGTGGAGCGGTGGTCTCCCTGATTATGCCTGACCCTAATGGGCGACTATCTAATGCGTGCACAGGGAAAGGTTTATCAACAGACACAGTAGGAATCCCTAAACTACGGGCATACTGGCGATCAATAAAATTCCCAGCCACGCCTGAATCTACTAGCGCCTTATGCTGGGAATGGGGAGCAAATTCTGGAAACATAATATCAATACACATATTAGCAACAGGGAGCTCTGGGTTAGTCGGGTGCCTACTCACCTGAGACGGTCGACCAGTGCTCTGCCTGCTGCCTCGCCCTCCTGAGAACCCTCCCCAGCACCGACCAGCAGTGTGTCCTCTGCGGCCACAGTTGGTGCAGGGGACGGTCCCTCTCCCAGTCTCCCTAACCGCAGCACCTCCGAGCTCCATGGGGGTAGGCTCGGAGGTGCTGGGGGATGGAATGGACGGCCCCCCATCAGAACGTCCGCGGGCTGCCAACAGGTTATCCAACCTGATGGACATGTCCACCAGTTGGTCCAGGTTGAGATAGGTGAACTTGCAGGCCAGTTCCCGACGGACGTCCTCCCTTAAGCTGCAACGATAGTGGTCGATCAGGGCCCGCTCATTCCATCCCACGCTGGCTGCTAAAGTGCTAAACTCCAGCGCAAAATCCTGCTTGCTCCTCATCTCCTGTCGTAGGTGGAACAGACGTTCTTCCGCCGCTCTCCCTTCAGGTGGATGATCGAATACCGCCCAGAAGCGGCGGGTGAAATCCTCGTAGCGGACAGTTCTCGAGTCTATTCCTCCCCACTCGTATCCCGAGGGCGCCGGGTGAATAGTGGCCAGGTAGAGCTCTACCTGGAGGAGAAATCCCTGGCACCCGGCAGGTGTACTGTCATATCCCCTTGGGAGCGAGAGCCGAATTCCACTGGACCCAGGTGGCGTAGTGGTAGCCAGTGTTGTAGGTGGTTGTGTGGTTGGAAATGGTGAAGGGATACCACCTCTCTCCAATCGTTCCATCATCTGGAACACTCGTTCCATTGTGGCACAGAGAGTCTGAATCATCGTCTCTTGACGTTGGACTCATTCCTCCATCGTCTCGGTAAATCCGGCTGTTCCTGCTGACTCCATATTGGTGCGTGTTTCTGTCACGGTGTCAGTGTAATGCGGTAGACGAAGTCAGGCGCAGGAAACAGAACTCAATGAAAACGTAACTTTACTGAACACGTAAAGAAACAAGAAAACCTCCACGCAGGGAGGAAAAAACCCGCTCACTAACGACACCCGAAACAATAAACAAACACGCACAGAACACAATGGGAGCCACAGGGTTAAATAGGGACGGAGTAATTACAAGATGGGAAACAGGTGTGAAACAATCTGACAACAACAGGTAGAACATAGAAACATAGAACATAGATCGGCAGCAGCTAGTACTCCAGTGATGACGAACACCGAAGCCTGCCTGAGCAAGGAGGAAGGGCAGCCTCGGCAGAATCCGTGACAATGGGACGGCTGTTAATCTTTTGGTCCTTAAATGAAACTGGTCACCTTTTTTATTTATCACAATTTTCTTTAACCAATTTTGTTGACACGTTCCTTACTTTTTCCTTCTTCCTCTTTCCTCTTCCATTTTTGCGGTAATGGTGCAATTATTTGGTTGTAATTTTGGGTAGAGCAGAAATTTCCATATGTTTTTGTTAGTTACATGTGCGACATAACTCCACCAGTCCTACCGATAATATAATTTTTTCTCAAAGAAAAAGGTTTATTTGATCAATTAGTATATTTGAGTTTAACCACAATATTTGTTGCAATATTTGTTCTGTCATTTCTGGAGGATTAAATTGAAATTACAACCAACTTTCTATGGCTTCTTTTAGAAATAGTGATATTTGGAAGATGATTTCCTTATCAAATAACTGAAAGTGAGAGGTTGTAATCTGAATAAAGGGAAAAAGTCCCTTCTTGAACATTGGGTGAGACAATCTTACTAATTTGCTAGAGAACCAGTTTGGATTTAAGTATAACTTTTGTATGACTGAAGCTTTTAGTGATAGGTCTAATGCTTTAATATTTAATCATTTCTGTCCTCCGAATTCATATTCATTATATAAATAGGCCCGTTTAGTTTTGTCTGGCTTGCCGTTCCAAATAAAATGGAATATTTTTTTCTCATATAATTTAAAGAACTGTTCGCTAGGCGTAGACAAGACCATAAGCAAATAGGTAATTTAGGATAATACTAAAGAGTTAATCAGGGTGATTTTTCTACAAATTGACAGGTATTTACCTTTCCATGGTAGAAAGATCTAATCTATTTTTGCTAACTTTCTATAAATATTTATTGGAGTGAGATCATTTATTTCATTTGGGATATGTATTCCTAGTATATCCACATCACCATCAGTCCATTTTATTGGTAAACTACATGGTAATGTAAAAATTGTATTTTTTAGTGATCCAATACGTAATATAGTAAATGTATCATAATTTGGTTGTAATCCAGAGAGGTTAGAAAATGTATCTAGATCCTCTATGAGGCTGTGGAGTGATTCAAGTTGTGGGTTTTAAAGAAAACATGAATCATCAGCGTTCAATGACACCTTTGTTTTTAAGCCCTGGATTTCTAATCCCTTGATATTATTGTTGGATCTGATTTTAATAGCTAACATCTCGATTGCCACAATAAATAGATATGCTGATAGTGGACAACCTTGTTTCACTCCCCTTGACAGTTTAACATTTTCTGAGAAATAGCCATTATTTACTATTTTACACCTAGGGTTACTATACATGATTTTAACCCAGTTTATAAGAGATTGTCCAAAATTGAAACGCTCCAGGCATTTATATATAAACCCCAGTTGTACTTTATCAAATGCCTTTTTGAAGTCTGCTATGAATAGCAGGCCTGGTTTCCCATATTTATCATATTGTTCTATTGTTTCCAGTACTTGCCTTATATTATCTCCAAGGTATCGCCCATGTAAAAAACCTGTCTGATTAGAATGAATAATGTCTGACAATACATTTTTAAGTCTATGCGCTATACATTTTGCTAGAATTTTTGGATCACAACACTGAAGTGTAATGGGCCTCCAATTTTTTAAATGGATTGGATCTTTATATTTTCCACTTGTATCCTGTTTCAGTAATAATGAAATCAGACCTTCTTCTTGAGTGGCTGATAATCTACCATTTACATAGGAGTGGTTAAAACATGCTAATAACGGTCCTCTTAGTATATCAAAAAAGGTATGCCATCCAACCCTGGAGTTTTCCCGGACTTAAAGTCTTTAATTGCATCCAGAAGTTCCTCCTCTCTAATTTTACCTTCACATGAGTCTTTCTGTATGGCTGTTAATTTTAAATTATCAATAGAATAAAATGTCTACAATTTGCTTCAGTTAGAGGAGATGGAGGCGACTGAAACAAAAACATATGCTTAAAGTACTTTGCTTCCTCTTTCAAAATATCATTTGGTGAATCATGGGTGACTCCGTCATTTGTAACCAGTTTCAGTAAATTCTTTTTGGTAGCATTCTTATGTTGAAGATTAAAAATAATTTGGTGCATTTTTCCCAATATTCCACCCAGTTTGCTTTATTTTTACTAATATATTACACTTGATCTTTCTTGAATAAGTTTCTCAATTTCTTTTTGTTTTTCCTCCAATTTATTCTGAGCCTCTATGTTACAGTTTTTATTGCTGTCTATCTGTTCTGTTAGACCTTCTATTTCCTTTGTTAGTGTGGACTCTTTTGACCTAAATTACTTTTGTTTTCAAGATGAGTACTGAATTGCATGGCCTCTAAAGGCACATTTAAAGGTGTCCCATATAATAAGAGGATTTGCTGTACCTATGTTATGTCGGAAAAAGTCAGTTAGAAATTCCTCTGTCCTAGTTAAAAACAAGTTATCATCCAATAGGCTTTGATAAAATGTCTAATATCCTCGCCCACGTGGAAATCCAGTAAGGGTAATGTATATGCCAATTACATGATGGTCCGAGTGCATTCTGTCCCCTTTCAACACTTTTTAAACTTTTGGTGCCAACGAGAATGACATAAGAAAGAAGTCAAGACGACTAGCTTGATTGATTCTCCGCCATGTATATCTCACTAGATCAGGATATTTAAGCCTCCATATATCTACTAGTTCTAATGTATCCATGACATTCACGATTTCCTTAAGAGCATGAGGGTGATTGTTTGTAGTGTGATTTCCTTTACGGTCCATTGAGCTATTTAAAACGATATTATCATCTCCCACCATAATAATAGAGTCTTGAATTGCTTGCAAGGTTGATAATGTATTATATATATTTCAAAGAAGTGTGGATCATCATTATTTGTCCTTAAAGGTTAATGAGCCATATCTGTTTATGGTCCAATAACATAGTTAAAATAATCCATCTACCTTGTGTATCTGTTAATTAATATCATCACCCCTTTTGAGTTTCTTAGCCCATGGGAGAAGTATATTTTGCCCACCCCCATTCCCTTTTCCACGCAACTTCATCTAGAATTGTTGAATGGGTTTCCTGTAAACAATAGATATTATATTCCTTCTCTTTGAGCCATGTAAATATTGTTCTTCTTTTGTTATTATCTACTAAGCCATTACAATTATGACTGGCTATACTTATTTCACCACATACCATAATGAGATATAAGTTTCAAATCTATTTGTCATGATATATGTTTGTAAATTTACCAATAAAAAATACCATAGTGATTGAGTGTCCATATACAGTGAGGGAAAAAAGTATTTGATCCCCTGCTGATTCTGCTGATTCTGTACGTTTGCCCACTGACAAAGACATGATCAGTCTATAATTTTTATGGTAGGTTTATTTGAACAGTGAGAGAGAGAATAACAACAACAAAAAAATCCAGAAAAACGCATGTCAAAAATGTTATAAATTGATTTGCATTTTAATGAGGGAAATAAGTATTTGACCCCTCTGCAAAACATGACTTAGTACTTGGTGGCAAAACCCTTGTTGGCAATCAAAGAGGTCGGACGTTTCTTGTAGTTGGCCACCAGGTTTGCACACATCTTAGGAGGGATTTTGTCCCACTCCTCTTTGCAGATCTTCTCCAAGTCATTAAGGTTTCGAGGCTGACGTTTGGCAACTCGAACCTTCAGCTCCCTCCAACTGTTGTCACCTTCTCACCAAGCTGCTTGGCGATGGTCTTGTAGCCCATTCCAGCCTTGTGTAGGTCTACAATCCCTGACATCCTTAGAGAGCTCTTTGGTCTTCGCCATGGTGGAGAGTTTGGAATCTGATTGATTGATTGCTTCTGTGGACAGGTGTCTTTTATACAGGTAACAAACTGAGATTAGGAGCACTCCCTTTAAGAGTGTGCTCCTAATCTCTGCTCGTTACCTGTATAAAAGACACCTGGGAGCCAGAAATCTTTCTGACTGAGAGGGGTTCAAATACTTATTTCCCTCATTAAAATGCAAATCAATTGATATCATTTTTGACATGCGTTTTTCTGGATTTTGTTGTTGATATTCTGTCTCTCACTGTGCAAATAAACCTACCATTAAAATTATAGACTGATCATTTCTTTGTCAGTGGGCAAATGTACAAAGTCAGCAGGGGATCAAATACTTTTTTCCCTCACTGTAGCTATACCATGATATTTGCATTGTTACTAAGTAATCCTCCAATTGTTCTCCACTAACTGCCCCGCTAAAGTCCCTCCCCATCCCAAGTTGGGACGTCATCCCAGTAATCGGGTGACCACCCCTGTCCCCCGGATCCCTATGCCCCCGAGAGGCAAGGACCCATCCATCTAAAACAGCGCACACTGCCACCCACAAAACAGAAGCAGGCAAACCGCCAAAAGCATTTCCAATGCTCTCACCTCTCTCTCTATATAGCTATTTAAAAAATACATATCTATTCAAATATCTTGCATATCTTATTATCCATTATTATCAATTATTATGCGTAATAATGTCGGCAGTTCATGCGTATTATTTGAACCTATAACCCGAATTGCCATTGTATTACATTACATTTTTAACAAGCAATTATTATTTTGGCAAACAATTATTGTGATTCATCCTATATTCTCCCTAACATCCTTACCCCCTTGCAACAGATGAGGGATACACACACACACACATACACGCACATACGCTTACACACTCAACCCCTTTCCTCCACAATCAACCATAAGATTAGATGCTCAATGGTTGTTACATCCCAGAGCCCAAATCAAGAAAGGACCTGATTTACGAATGCATATACAGTTAGAGCCGTTTGAGAAAGCATGCAAGATTGAGCAAGAATGGACAACAATGTGAGATTTGATTAATCTATTTAATCTATGTCATGTCCTAGGTGATGGAGATCAGATCCACCCTCTTCACATGAGACACAAACGCTCTGGTCCCCTGTTGTAACCATTTTCCCCAAGCATCTATGTGCAGTCAGACCTTTGAATTGTAAAGTGTTACTCCTAACAAATAACTCATTATGGTTGCTGTCCACTACATTGCACTAGAATGCAGCAACCATTTGGCTTCTGGTACAGTGTGTGTCCTAATTACTAAATCAACTGTTCTAGTAGTTGACGTTTGCATGAGAAGACTGCCCCTCACTGGACACTGGGTTGAAGTGTTTGGAATAATGTGATAAAGTTGGTTGTATGTGATCTGTAATTAATAAAATATAATGAATATAAAAAACAAGGTATCTAACAAATGTGGATTGAAAGGCCAAGCAAATCATTGACAAGACACAGATGTATCTGAACATGTTTATTGTAGTATACTGTTATAATACATCATATGATGAATTAAAATAGCAATTGAACACATGCACTTCCATGTTATATCAATTCATAAAGGAATACATATTTTTTTACAATGGAAGTGGTTCCACTCTGAAGGCTACTGCTAACCACATCATTTAGCTGGTCAAATTAGATTGAACACTCTAGATTTGAACAATAACTCAAAACATTGCAATATCCAAAGTGACCCTGTGTCATGTTTCTAGTTACAATGTTACCAATGATTATCTGCTAAATTCATGGTAATCTCTGTCAGAGTAGTGCTACCTAACTGTTTGATATACCATATCACTGAATGTTACAATGTGTTCTTCCCCATAAGGTGTTTCTTGGTGTTCTTCTCCGGCCTGAACAGAATAATAAAGCATTTTGGAACAAATAATAAAAA
This sequence comes from Coregonus lavaretus, assembly GCF_964263955.1. NCBI lineage: Eukaryota > Metazoa > Chordata > Actinopteri > Salmoniformes > Salmonidae > Coregonus > Coregonus lavaretus. The sequence goes on from NW_028159156.1 coordinate 260,811, forward strand.
GAACAACCCAAAGCTAGAGGCGATGATAGCAAATATCTCCACAGCTACAGTGAACTTCCCAGGAGAGCTGACATAAGCTGGGATAAAGGTGATCCAGACTGCACAGAATATGAGCATGCTGAAGGTGATGAATTTGGCCTCATTGAAGTTATCAGGCAGCTTTCGAGCCAGAAAAGCCAGCACAAAGCACAAGAGAGCCAGGAGTCCTATATACCCCAACACAGCCCAGAAACCAATGGCTGAACCCACATCACACTCTAGAATGATCCTTTGCTTGTAGGTAGTGAGGTTTTTAATGGGGAAGGGAGGGGACAGGACCAACCACAGAGTGCATATCAAAGCCTGGACAAACGTGAAGGACACTACAGTCAATCTCTGCTGTGGAGGCCCAAACCATTTCATGACATTACTGTCTGGAATTGTAGCCCTGAAGGCCATCAACACCACTATTGTTTTCCCCAGAACACAAGAGATGCAGAGGACGAAGGTGATCCCAAACGCTGTGTGGCGCAGCATACAGGACCACTCAGAGGGCCGGCCAATGAAAGTAAGAGAACACAGAAAACACAGAGTCAAGGAGAAGAGCAGCAGGAAGCTCAGCTCAGAGTTGTTGGCCCTGACGATGGCCGAAGTTCGGTGGCGGTAGAAGACGGTTGCCGTGGAGATGGCCAGACAAGCCCCGCCCACAGAGAAGGCAGTCAGGATTATTCCGAGAACCTCGTGGAAGGACAGGAACTCCACAGGCTTGAGGACGCAGCGGTCTCTCTCAGTGTTGGGCCAGTGGTCCTCAGGACAGATCAGACAGTCTGAAGAATCTGACCAGGACAAAACAACAGACATCAAATGTTAATAATAGCAGGTTCAGGTTTTATTTATTTACACATACAAATACATGTCCCACAATGCTGCACATGGGCAGTTTACAATAAAGAATGTTGAATTGCTGTGCAGCTTACATAAGATAATAAGAACATGAACGTGATTGATAGACACTACCTTTGTAGTGCTATTAATATGAATAAACCACTATATAGTAAACAATGACAGAAATGACCACACATTTTCTGCCAACTATTCCTATAGGCCTACCTGTGTTATTACTGATCTCTCCCTCTGCACATGGGATACAGTCATAACAGCAGACAGGCTTTCCTTTCTGTGCAGCCTTACGAGTGCCTGGGGGACAGCTCTCACTGCACACTGACACAAGCACCTGTGTACTGTTCTTTACCCAGGTGATTTCCCTCTCGATGTGAAACCTCTGGTCAGGGGGCAGGGATGCATCATAGCGCCCCACTGTCACAAATTTCATCTTCCCAATTTCCCCTATCTGCCAGTTCACCAGCTCATAGGTGGCCACTGGGTCCCCGTTGGCATCGAAAGACACCTGGTACCCGTTACGGGAGAAATTCACCCTCCTCACTCTCTCCAGGACCTGGTGGTTGGAAGGGCAAGGGAGAGAGTGGGGAGGAAAGAGAGGGAGAGAGGGAGAGATAGATGGAGAGAGAGATGGAGAGAGGCGAAGAGAGATGGAGAGAGGGGAAGAGAGGTGGAGAGAGAGAGAGAGAGAGAGAGAGAGAGAGAGAGAGAGAGAGAGAGAGAGAGAGAGAGAGAGAGAGAGAGAGAGAGAGAGAGAGAGAGAGAGAGAGAGATGGAGAGAAGGGAAGAGATAGATGGAGAGAGAGATGGAGAGAGGGGAAGAGAGATGGAGAGAGGGAGAGATAGATTGAGAGAGGGGAAGAGAGGTGGAGAGAGAGTGAGAGAGAGAGAGAGAGAGAGAGAGAGAGAGAGAGAGAGAGAGAGAGAGAGAGAGAGAGAGAGAGAGAGAGAGAGAGAGAGAGAGAGATGGAGAGAAGGGAAGAGAGAGATGGAGAGAGAGATGGAGAGAGGGGAAGAGAGATGGAGAGAGGGAGAGATAGATGGAGATGGAGATAGATAGAGAGAGGGAAAGAGAGATGGAGAGAGGGGGAGATAAATGGAGAGAGGGGAAGAGAGGTGGAGAGAGAGAGAGATGGAGAGAAGGGAAGAGAGATATGGAGAGAGAGGGAGAGAGAGATGAAGAGAGGGGATGAGGGACGGAGAGAGGGAAAGAGAGGGAGAGAGGGAAAGAGAGGGATGGATTGAGGGAGAGAGAAACAGAACCCTCATTTACCTGATGTATTTATCAGAGGTGTTACTTTAGAACCAGCTGTAATGTATATTGAGAACTCCTTCATACATGTAGTCTAAATAAACACGTCTATCAGGAAATGTTACTTTCATCTAGTCATTCACCTGTGTTGGTTTCACATTGAGGTTTTTGTCACAGTGCACAGTGGAGTTTGCACTCTCTTCACAAACAATGCTGTGGATGGCGTGTGCTATGGCGTAAACAGCTTTATACACCATGTTAGTGACACGCAGCTGGGATGTATCTGTGTAGGGGGTCTGTAGCTGATGTATATCCTCACTACCATCACACACCTTCTCCTTAACCCCAACACCTGTAGTAGTCCCTACAGACAGACAGACATATAGTTAGATAGACAAATAGATATATATATACAGATAGATATATCGATAGACAGACAGCCAAATACAGTGCATTCGGAAAGTATTCAGACCCCTTGAGTTTTTCCACATTTTGTTACGTTTAGCATTATTCTAAAATGGATTAAATAAAGATAGATCTAAAATTAGATAGATAGATAGATAGATAGATAGATAGATAGATAGATAGATAGATAGATAGATAGATAGATAGATAGATAGATAGATAGATAGATAGATAGATAGATAGATAGATAGATAGATAGATAGATAGATAGATAGATAGATAGATAGATAGATAGATAGATAGATAGATAGATAGATAGATAGATAGATAGACAGATAGATAGATAAAATAGATACCTATCTCCAGCCGACAGCCAAATGCTCCCTCCCAGAACTCAGTGAGCAGGGGAGAGCTGGACACCTTCTGGGGGGAGAGGTCCAGGAGGAAGTCCCTGAGGCCGGGGATGACAGAGCGCTGGATGCCAAATCCGATGGCCCCGGCACACAGGCTGAAGCGCACCATATCTGGGTCGGTGATCCAGGTCTCACTCCCGATCCACTGGCGGGGCGGAGAGGGCAGACGGTCCAACTCCTTCAGCAGGATCCTCATGTCCCCAGAGGCTACGAATGCAACCACCACCCGGGCTGTGGAGCTGGGGAACATGATTAAAACATAAAACATGCTTGTCATGTTTGTCATTCATTGGAATGTCTCAGTGAAGTGAAAATGAAGATCAGTATTAACACTTTTGTCATGCTTGAAAAATGCAAATCGTGTTGGTCTCACAGGTCAGCTTTGGGAAAACAGAGAAATTAATAACAATAGCATCTTTTACAAATATGGTTTTGCTTTTGTTTGAATGAAAAGTTCACAAGTAATCATGGATGACCTGCGGATCACGTCGGCCACCCGTTGAACTCTGCTGAGTGGGTTGGTACGGTAGAAGGCTTCAGAGTACTCCACACAGATGCCCTGCTCTTGTGCCGCCTTTAGGAACGCCGCCATGCCGTTATTACCGTAGTCAGAGTCGGAACGGACCGCCCCAATCCAGGTCCAGCCGAAGTATCTGATGAGGCGGGCCAGAGCGGCAGCCTGGAACTGGTCACTGGGGATGGTTCTGAAGAAGGTTGGAAACTGTTTCTTATCACTCAGACACGCACAGGTGGATGAGTGGCTCACCTAGGTAAAAACAGACAGTCGAACACATGAAAAAGAACATAATGTCGGCCAAACAAGTCTCCTTTATAGGCTACTTCCTTATTTTATTCCCTTTAGCTATGTAGTATGATGTTAGGGATACATTAATAATAATAACACAATTTATTGTTTTTCATTAGGACAGAATGAAAAGGATACACATTTCTACCCAAGACCTTGGTCATTCTACTCATGTTGAAAATAGTTTAATAAGACATACTGGTGCTGAGAAATACATGAGTAAAAAGTGTGACACCAATCCCTGGTCTCCCATAACAACCCAGCCTATGAAAGATAGTCCTCAGATTGTTTAAATGCCTCCAGACGTTCTCCACACTTTCTCCAGATAATTTCACACAGAAATGTCTATTTCTGAAGGAGAGGAGAATACAGTTGGAATAGAGTAAGTTAAAAATAGATTTCTCTCCTGAAAGAGAGGAGATTAATGTTGGAATACAGTAAGTTAAAAGAAGCTGAATGATTTCTTTCCACAGGAGTTTACCTGAGGAATGCCAAAAGGCCCGATGATGCGCAACATGCTGATGGTAGGTGTGGAGCCAGATTCGCCCACAATAGCTGTCACCGTAGCCGACCCTGAGCACTGTTCTCCGGTATCAAACATGGGGTCCAGGCCGTTAGCCAGCTGGAAGGCCACTTTCACGGCCATCGGGACTGAGGCGCACGAGTCGTGCACTTGATAACCAAGCGTGACACCCGGTAGCAGGTCCGAACTGTTGTTTATTTCCTCAACAGCGAAGACCATGGCGCGCGAGAAGCGCAACTCACGGGAATCCAAACTGTAAATACAAGATGGGTGAGTGAGCACCTCTTGACTAAATGGTAAACTAGCACGTAGAATGTATTTTTATTGAATAGAGTTACCAGGGCAAAAAGCCTAATATCTATCCTTATACCTACTCTCTAAGACACAAACACTCGGTTTCTTTGTCTTTAAAACACTGTTTATCTGTCTTTAAAACACAGGTTATCTGTCTTTAAAACACTGTTTATCTGTCTCCCCACACAGCCACAGTCCCTGTCCCCCACTCCCTCTTGCGCTCACTGACCTCCCGGTGCACTGCAGTGGTTCAGGCAGGCTGGTGTAGCTGTGTTCCACAGTGTGCGTGTAGTGGTGGATGGAGAAAACACCCCCGATGACAAAGTCCCCGTCCTGGGAGAACGCCGGAGGACGAGGGGTGCCCTGGAGCCTGCATCTGACAGACTCCAGCCCAGAGCCAGAGGCAGAGGCAGACCAGAGCAAGGAAAGCCCACCAGCCACCACAGCCAGATGTAGAAGACCCAGACTACCAGCCAGACTTGGATCCAGAGCAGGAGCCGGAGAGAGACTCATTCCCCTGATGTGTAGAAGGTATGGGGTAACACAGCGCCACACACACCCATGTCGGTCAGGTTGTCTCTCTACTCTGAGTTAAATACCCACCATGCCACTGGCTTCCTTTGTGGGGATTCCTCTGGGGATCACATTGTGGGTATGGCCATGTCAGGGAGGGAGGGGCTAGAGGCTGCTCTGCTCACCCAGTCAGGTCCTGCTTCTTTAAGCTATAGAGAGTTTATGCACCAGTGTAAGCCCTATGTTGACTGTAATGGTTTATATAGACATAAACATACAGTAGACACACAATAACAATCTGCCTCTCTTATATTTCCCCTACAGTCTAGTCCTAATGGCATGCTGGCTCTACACAGTATTTCCCCTACAGTCTAGTCCTCATGGCATGCTGGCTCTACACAGTATTTCCCCTACAGTCTAGTCCTCTTGGCAATGCTGGCTCTACACAGTATTTCCCCTACAGTCTAGTCCTCTTGGCATGCTGGCTCTACACAGTATTTCCCCTACAGTCTAGTCCTCTTGGCATGCTGGCTCTACACAGTATTTCCCCTACAGTTTAGTCCTCTTGGCAATGCTGGCTCTACACAGTATTTCCCCTACAGTCTAGTCCTCTTGGCATGCTGGCTCTACACAGTATTTCCCCTACAGTCTAGTCTACAGCACTTCACCCCAGCTGCCGTTTGCCATTCTTTTTGTAGGTCACTTGATGTCATCCTACAGTTGTTGAGTGACATTCGAATGAGTTGGCGGTCATCCCGGTCAGTAGGGAGTTGTTTTTGCCCTCTGCCGGTCTGTAGCTTTGTTGTCCCCTATGTCTGCTGCTTGACCTTGTTCTTATGAACCGCTGTCTTTGAAATTTTAAGGATGGAAGCAACCTGACGCTCACTGTATCCCTCTGCCAGTAAAGCCAGAATTGAACCCTTCTTTTCCTCACTCAAACCTTTCCTTTTCAACTCTTTTGGCATGGTCAATAGTTATTTTATGATCAATATTACTTTTGAGGTACTATTAGCACTGTTTTTGCCATCCAGCTGGTCCTGTTGCAAGAGGATAGTGATGACCACAGAAGTGGTTTTTATACTTTTCCTTGTTAAATAAGATTTGGTTAAAAATTGATTTACATTTTAATGAAGGAAATAAGTATTTGACCCCCTCTCAATCAGAAAGATTTCTGGCTCCCAGGTGTGTTTTATACAGGTAACGTGCTGAGATTAGGAGCACACTCTTAAAGGGAGTGCTCCTAATCTCAGTTTGTTACCTGCATAAAAGACACCTGTCCACAGAAGCAATCAATCAATCAGATTCCAAACTCTCCACCATGGCCAAGACCAGAGAGCTCTCCAAGGATGTCAGGGACAAGATTGTAGACCTACACAAGGCTGGAATGGGCTACAAGACAGCTTGGTGAGAAGGTGACAACAGTTGGTGAGATTATTCGCAAATGGAAGAAACACAAAAGAACTTATGAGATGTGTGCAAACCTGGTGGCCAACTACAAGAAACGTCTGACCTCTGTGATTGCCAACAAGGGTTTTGCCACCAAGTACTAAATCATGTATTGCAGAGGGGTCAAATACTTATATCCCTCATTAAAATGCAAATCAATTTATAACATTTCTGACATACGTTTTTCTGGATTTTTTGTTTGTTATTCTGTCTCTCACTGTTCAAATAAACCTACCTTTAAAATTATAGACTGATCATGTCTTTGTCAGTGGGTAAACGTACAAAATCAGCAGGGGATCAAATACTTTTTTCCCTCACTGTACATATACATATATACATACATATCCTTTATTTAAATATATATTTCCCTTCATTACTTTCCAACCCCACCATCCCTTCCCTAAATGGAGTACACTAGTGAACAACAATGCTTAGGCCTCTACTTCCAGCTTATACATACTATATACATTTTATGGACACAGTCAATAATTATATTTTGTTTGTTTTTACTCCTGAACTTCCTCTGATCATTTTCATGATGTCCATCTGGTTTGCTTCTATATGCCATATCTTTCCAACTGTGCTCTTTCACAAAAGCTCACAATATATAACCTATATACTTATTATGGACACAGCATGCCTTACACTAGTTATCTTGTTGTTATTAGTTGTTGTTATTAGTCCCATCCTTCAGCTCCATTAAACACCTCCCATCTATCTCTTAACACCATCCATATTGGATTTCTATTTGCCATATACTTTTCAACTGTACTGTGATGTTTTACAAAAGTTCTGAACCTTTCTATTCTCATTGTTTCTACAGATTGTACATTGAAAATAAACATTTTTGCTAAAAGTATTATTATATTATTGATCAATTGACTATGACTTTTCAGATCACCCAGTAGTGCTATCTGCAGGGTCAGCTCCATGCAAATATTGCAATCCTTCAGCCATTCCTGGACCTGTGTCCAGAAACAAGCTACAAATGGACAGTACCAAAACAATTGATCTAATGATTCTGTCTCTTCGCAGCAAAATCTGCAGAGCTGGGAAGATTGTATCCCCCATACAAATAACATTCTATTGGTAGCAAGAATTTTATATAATAATTTAAATTGAAAAATTCTAAATTTTGAATCTGGTGTCGTTTTGCGTATCAGTTCATAAACACTATGCCATGGGATCGGTACGTCAAAAATCTCTTCCCAACTATTTTGCAATCTATATGGGACGGCTGTTAATCTTTTGGTCCTTAAATGAAACTGGTAAACTTTTTTATTTATCACAATTTTCTTTAACCAATTTTGTTCTTTAATGCAAGGCCGACAGACAAGTTCCTTACTTTTTCCTTCCTCCACTTTCCTCTTCCATTTTTGTGGTAATGGTGCAATTATTTGGTTGTAATTTTGTGTAGAGCAGACATTTCCATATGTTTTTGTTAGTTACATGTGCGACATAACTCCACCAGTCCTACCGATAATATCATTTACGAAGATTATAAATTTTTTAAAATGTTGTCAAAGAAAAAGGTTTATTTGATCATTTAGTATATTTGAGTTTAACCACAATATTTGTTGCAATATTTGTTCTGTCATTTCTGGAGGATTAAATTGAAATTGCAACCAACTTTCTATGGCTTGATTTAGAAATAGTGATATTTGGAAGATGATTTCCTTTTCAAATAACTGAAAGTGAGAGGTTGTATTCTGAATAAAGGGAAAAAGTCCCTTCTTGAACATTGGGTGAGACAATCTTACTAATTTGCTAGAGAACCAGTTCAGATTTAAGTATAATTTTGTATGACTGAAGCTTTTAGTGATAGGTCTAATGCTTTAATATTTAATCGTTTCTGTCCTCCGAATTCATATTCATTATATAAATAGGCCCGTTTTATTTTGTCTGGCTTGCCGTTCCAAATAAAATGGAATATTTTTTTCTCATATAATTTAAAGAACTGTTCGATTGGCGTAGACAAGACCATAAGAAAATAGGTAAACCGGGATAATACTAAATAGTTAATCAGGGTGATTTTTCTACAAATTGACAGGTATATACCTTTCCATGGTAGAAATATCTAATCTATTTTTGCTAACTTTCTATTAAAATGTATTGGAGTGAGATCATGTATTTCATTTGGGATATGTATTCCTAGTATATCCACATCACCATCAGTCCATTTTATTGGTAAACTACATGGTAATGTAGAAATTGTATTTTTTAGTGATCCAGTACGTAATATAGTACATTTATCATAATTTGGTTGTAATCCAGAGAGGTTAGAAAATGTATCTAGATCCTCTATGAGGCTGTGGAGTGATTCAAGTTGTGGGTTTAAAAGAAAACATGAATCATCAGCGTTCAATGACACCTTTGTTTTTAAGCCCTGGATTTCTAATCCCTTGATATTATTGTTGGATCTGATTGTAATAGCTAAAATCTCGATGGCCATAATAAATAGATATGCTGATAGTGGACAATGTTGTTTCAATCCCCTTGACAGTTTAAAACTTTCTGAGAAATAGCCATTTTTTAAAATTTTACACCTAGGGTTACTATACATGATTTTAACCCAGTTTATAAGAGATTGTCCAAAATTGAAATGCTCCAGGCATTTATACAGTGGGGAGAACAAGTATTTAATACACTGCCGATTTTGCAGGTTTTCCTACTTACAAAGCATGTAGAGGTCTGTAATTTTTTATCATAGGTACACTTCAACTGTGAGAGACGGAATCTAAAACAAAGATCCAGAAAATCACATTGTATGATTTTTAAGTAATTAATTTGCATTTTATTGCATGACATAAGTATTTGATACATCAGAAAAGCAGAATATTTGGTACAGAAACCTTTGTTTGCAATTACAGAGATCATACGTTTCCTGTAGGTCTTGACCAGGTTTGCACACACTGCAGCAGGGATTTTGGCCCACTCCTCCATACAGGGCAATAAGGACATTCAGCTCCCTCCAAAGATTTTCTATTGGGTTCAGGTCTGGAGACTGGCTAGGCCACTCCAGGACCTTGAGATGCTTCTTACGGAGCCACTCCTTAGTTGCCCTGTCTGTGTGTTTCGGGTCGTTGTCATGCTGGAAGACACAGCCACGACCCATCTTCAATGCTCTTACTGAGGGAAGGAGGTTGTTGGCCAAGATCTCGCGATACATGGCCCCATCCATCCTCCCCTCAATACGGTGCAGTCGTCCTGTCCCCTTTGCAGAAAAACATCCCCAAAGAATGATGTTTTCACCTCCATGCTTCACGGTTGGGATGGTGTTCTTGGGGTTGTACTCATCCTTCTTCTTCCTCCAAACATGTCGAGTGGAGTTTAGACCAAAAAGCTCTATTTTTGTCTCATCAGACCACATGACCTTCTCCCATTCCTCCTCTGGATCATCCAGATGGTCATTGGCAAACTTCAGACGTGCCTGGACATGCGCTGGCTTGAGCAGGGGGACCTTGCGTGCGCTGCAGGATTTTAATCCATGACTGCGTAGTGTGTTACTAATGGTTTTCTTTGAGACTGTGGTCCCAGCTCTCGTAAGGTCATTGACCAGGTCCTGCTGTGTAGTTCTGGGCTGATCCCTCACCTTCCTCATGATCATTGATGCCCCACGAGGTGAGATCTTGCATGGAGCCACAGACCGAGGGTGATTTTCCGTCATCTTGAACTCCTTCCATTTTCTAATAATTGCGCCAACAGTTGTTGCCTTCTTACCAAGCTGCTTGCCTATTGTCCTGTAGCCCATCACAGCCTTGTCCAGCTCTACAATTTTATCCCTGATGTCCTTACACAGCTCTATGGTCTTGGCCATTGTGGAGAGGTTGGAGTCTGTTTGATTGAGTGTGTGGACAGGTGTCTTTTATACAGGTAACGAGTTCAAACACGTGCAGTTAATACAGGTAATGAGTGGAGAACAGGAGGGGTTCTTAAAGAAAAACTAACAGGTCTGTAAGAGCCGGAATTCTTACTGGTTGGTAGGTGATCAAATACTTATGTCATGCAATAAAATTCAAATTAATTACTTAAAAATCATACAATGTGATTTTCTGGATTTTTGTTTTAGATTCCGTCTCTCACAGTTGAAGTGTACCCATGATAAAAAGTACAGACCTCTACATGCTTTGTAAGTAGGAAAACCTGCAAAATCGGCAGTGTATCAAAAACTTGTTCTCCCCACTGTATATAAACCCCAGTCGTACTTTATCAAATACCTTTTTGAAGTCTGCTATGAATAGCAGGCCTGGTTTCCCAGATTGTTCATGGTGTTCTATTGTTTCCAGTACTTGCCTTATATTATCTCCAAGGTATCGCCCATGTAAAAAAACATGTCTGATTTGAATGAATAATGTCTGACAATACATTATTAATTCTATGCGCTATACATTTTGCTAGAATTTTTGCATCACAACACTGAAGTGTAATGGGCCTCCAATTTTTTTAATGGATTGGATCTTTATATTTTCCACTTGTATCCTGTTTCAGTAATAATGAAATCAGACCTTCTTCTTGAGTGGCTGATTATCTACCATTGACATAGGAGTGGTTAAAACATGCTAATAACGGTCCTTTGAGTATATCAAGAAAGGTTTTCCCCGTGTCGCTCAGTTGGTGGAGCATGGCGTTTGCAACGCCAGGGTTGTGGGTTTGCTTCCCCTGGGAGGCCAGTATGAAAAAAAAAAATATGAACTGGATAAGAGTGTCTGCTAAATGACTAAAATGTAATGTAAAATGGTATGCCATCCAACCCTGGAGTTTTCCCGGACTTAAAGTCTTTAATTGCATCCAGAAGTTACTCCTCTGTAATTTCACCTTCACATGAGTCTTTTAGTATGGCTGTTATTTTTACATTATCAATAGAAAATAATGTCTACAATTTGCTTCAGTTAGAGGAGATGGAGGCGACTGAAACAAAAAACATATGCTTAAAGTACTTTGTTTCCTCATTCAAAATATCATTTGGTGAATCATGGGTTACTCCGTCATTTGTAACCAGTTTCAGTAAATTCTTTTTGGTAGCATTCTTATGTTGAAGATTAAAAAATAATTTGGTGCATTTTTCCCAATATTCCATCCAGTTTGCTTTATTTTTACTAATATATTACACTTGATCTTTCTTGAATAAGTTTCTCCATTTCTTTTAGTTTTTCCTCCAATTTATTCTGAGCCTCTGTGTTACAGTTTTTATTGCTGTCTATCTGTTCTGTTAGACCTTCTATTTCCTTTGTTAGTGTGGACTCTTTTAACCTAAATTGCTTTTGTTTTCGAGATGAGTACTGAATTGCATGGCCTCTAAAGGCACATTTAAAGGTGTCCCATACAATAAGAGGATTTGCTGTACCTATGTTATGTCGGAAAAAGTCAGTTATAAATTCCTCTGTCCTAGTTAAAGACAAGTTATCATCCAATAGGCTTTGATTAAATTTCCAATATCCTCGCCCACAAGGAAATCTAGTAATGGTAATGTATATGCCAATTATATGAATGTCCGAGCCCATTTTGTCCCCTTTCAACACTTTTTAAACTTTTGGTGCCAACGAGAATGACGTAAGAAAGAAGTCAAGACGACTAGCTTGATTGTGTCTCCGCCATGTATATCTCACTAGATCAGGATATTTAAGCCTCCATATATCTACTACTTCTAATGTATCCATGACATTCACGATTTCCTTAAGAGCATGAGGGTGATTGTTTGTAGTGTGATTTCCTTTACGGTCCATTTAGCTATTTAAAACGGTATTATAATCTCCCACCATAATAATAGAGTCTTGAATTGCTTGCAAGGTTGACAATTTATTATAAATATTTTCAAAGAAGTGTGGATCATCATTATTTGTCCGTAAAGGTTAATGAGCCATATCTGTTTATGGTCCAATAACATATTTAAAATAATCCATCTTCCTAGCGTATCTGTTTGGACAATTTGCACATTCGGATCGAAATTACTGTTAATTAATATCATCACCCCTTTTGAGTTTCTTAGCCCATGGGAGAAGTATATTTAGCCCCCCCCCCCCCCCACCCCCCCCCCCCATTCCCTTTTCCACGCAACTTCATCTAGAATTGTTGAATGGGTTTCCTGTAAACAATAGATATTATATTCCTTCTCTTTGAGCCATGTAAATATTGTTCTTATTTTGTTATTATCTACTAATCCATTACAATTATAACTGGCTATACTTATTTCACCATACACCATAATGAGATATAAGTTTCAAATATATTTGTCATGATATATGTTTGTAAATTTACCAATAGAAAATACCATAGTGATTGAGTGTCCATATAGCTATACCATGATATTTGCATTGTTACTGAGTAACCCTCCAATTGTTCTCCACTAATTGCCCCGCTAAAGTCCCTCCCCATCCCAAGTTGGGCCGTCATCCCAGTGATCGGGTGACCACCGCCGTCCCCCGGATCCCTATGCCCCCGAGAGGCCAGGACCCATCCATCTAAAACAGCACACACTGCCACCCACAAAACAGAAGCAGGCAAACCGCCAAAAGCATTTCCAATAATCTCACCTCTCTCTCTATATAGCTATTTAAAAAATATCTATCTATTCAAATATCTTGCATATCTTATTATCCATTATTATCAATTGTTTTGCGTAATAATGTCGGCAGTTCATGCATATTATTTTAACCTACAACCCGAATTGCCATTGTATTACATTACATTTTTAACAAGCAATTATTATTTTGGCAAAGAATTATTGTTATTCATCCTATATTCTCCCTAACATCCTTACCCCCTTGCAACATATGTGGGATACACACACACACACACACACAAACACACACACACACACACACACACACACACACACACACACACACACACACACACACACACACACACACACACACACACACACACACACATACACACACATACACTTACACACTCAACCCCTTTCCTCCACAATCAACCATAAGCTTAGATGCTCAATGGTTGTTACATCCCAGAGCCCAAATCAAGAAAGGACCTGATTTACGAATGCATATACAGTTACAGCCGTTTGAGAAAGCATGCAAGATTGAGCAAGAATGGACAACAATGTGAGATTTGATTAATCTATTTAATCTATGTCATGTCCTAGGTGATGGAGATCAGATCCACCCTCTTCACCTGAGACACAAACAATCTGGTCCCCCGTTGTAACCATTTTCCCCAAGCATCTATGTGCAGTCAGACCTTTGAATTGTAAAGTGTTACTCCTAACAAATAACTCATTATGGTTGCTGTCCACTACATTGCACTAGAATGCAGCAACCATTTGGCTTCTTGTACAGTGTGTGTCCTAATTACTAAATCAACTGTTCTAGTAGTTGACGTTTGCATGAGAAGACTGCCCCTTACTGGACACTGGGTGGAAGTGTTTGGAATAATGTGATAAAGTTGGTTGTATGTGATCTGTAATTAATAAAATATAATGAATATATAAAACAAGGTATCTAACAAATGTGGATTGAAAGGCCAAGCAAATCATTGACAAGACACAGATGTATCTGAACATGTTTATTGTAGTATACTGTTATAATACATCATATGATGAATTAAAATAGCAATTGAACACATGCACTTCAATGTTATATCAAATCATAAAGGAATACATCTTTTTTTACAAACAACATGGAAGTGGTTCCACTCTGTAGGCTACTGCTAACCACATCATTTAGCTGGTCAAATTAGATTGAACACTCTAGATTTGAACAATATCTCAAAACATTGCAATATCCAAAGTGACCCTGTGTCATGTTTCTAGTTACAATGTTACCAATGATTATCTGCTAAATTCATGGTAATCTCTGTCAGAGTAGTGCTACCTAACTGTTTGATATACCATATCACTGAATGTTACAATGTGTTCTTCCCCATAAGGTGTTTCTTGGTGTTCTTCTCCGGCCTGAACAGAATAATAAAGCATTTTGGAACAAATAATAAAAAGAACAACCCAAAGCTAGAGGCGATGATAGCAAATATCTCCACAGCTACAGTGAACTTCCCAGGAGAGCTGACATAAGCTGGGATAAAGGTGATCCAGACTGCACAGAATATGAGCATGCTGAAGGTGATGAATCTGGCCTCATTGAAGTTATCAGGCAGCTTTCGAGCCAGAAAAGCCAGCACAAAGCACAAGAGAGCCAGGAGTCCTATATACCCCAACACAGCCCAGAAACCAAGAGCTGAACCCACATCACACTCTAGAATGATCTTTTCCTTGTAGGTAGTGAGGTTTTTAACGGGGAAGGGAGGGGACAGGACCAACCACAGAGTGCATATCAAAGCCTGGACAAACGTGAAGGACACCACAGTCAATCTCTGCTGTGGAGGCCCAAACCATTTCATGACATTACTGTCTGGAATTGTAGCCCTGAAGGCCATCAACACCACTATTGTTTTCCCCAGAACACAAGAGATGCAGAGGACGAAGGTGATCCCAAACGCTGTGTGGCGCAGCATACAGGACCACTCAGAGGGCCGGCCAATGAAAGTAAGAGAACACAGAAAACACAGAGTCAAGGAGAAGAGCAGCAGGAAGCTCAGCTCAGAGTTGTTGGCCCTGACGATGGCCGAAGTTCGGTGGCGGTAGAAGACTGTTGCCGTGGAGATGGCCAGAAAAGCCCCGCCCACAGAGAAGGCGGTCAGGACAATTCCGAGAACCTCGTGGAAGGACAGGAATTCCACAGGCTTGAGGATGCAGCGGTCTCTCTCAGTGTTGGGCCTGTGGTCCTCTGGACAGATCAGACAGTCTGAAGAATCTGACCAGGACAAAACAACAGAAATCAAATGTTAATAATAGCAGGTTCAGGTTTTATATATTTACACATACAAATACATGTCCCACAATGCTGCACATGGGCAGTTTACCTTAAAGAATGTTGAATTGCTGTGCAGCTT
This sequence comes from Coregonus lavaretus, assembly GCF_964263955.1. Classification (NCBI taxonomy): domain Eukaryota; kingdom Metazoa; phylum Chordata; class Actinopteri; order Salmoniformes; family Salmonidae; genus Coregonus; species Coregonus lavaretus. Next base: position 276,251 of record NW_028159156.1, read on the forward strand.
ACATAAGATATTAAGAACATGAACGTGATTGATAGACACTACCTTTGTAGTGCTATTAATATGAATAAACCACTATATAGTAAACAATGACAGAAATGACCACACATTTTCTGCCAACTATTCCTATAGGCCTACCTGTGTTATTGCTGATCTCTCCCTCTGCACATGGGATACAGTCATAACAGCAGACAGGCTTTCCTTTCTGTGCAGCCTTACGAGTGCCTGGGGGACAGCTCTCACTGCACACTGACACAGGCACCTGTGTACTGTTCTTTACCCAGGTGATTTCCCTCTCCATGTGAAACCTCTGGTCAGGGGGCAGGGATGCATCATAGCGCCCCACTGTCACAAATTCCATCTTCCCACTCTCCCCTATCTGCCAGTTGACCAGCTCATAGGTGGCCACTGGGTCCCCGTTGGCATCGAAAGACACCTGGTACCCGTTACGGGAGAAATTCACCCTCCTCAATCTCTCCAGGACCTGAGGGTTGGAAGGGCAAGGGAGAAAGTATGAAGGAAAAAGAGGGAGAGATAGATGGAGAGAGAGATGAAGAGAGATGGAGAGAGGGAGAGATCGATGGAGAGAGGGGAAGAGAGGTGGAGAGAGAGAGAGAGAGATGGAGAGAAGGGAATAGAGAGATGGAGAGAGAGATGGAGAGAGGGGAAGAGAGATGGAGAGAGGGAGAGATAGATGGAGATAGAGATGGAGAGAGGGAAAGAGAGATGGAGAGAGGGAAAGAGAGATGGAGAGAGGGAGAGATAGATGGAGAGAGGGGAAGAGAGATGGAGAGAGGGAGAGATAGATGGAGATAGAGATGGAGAGAGGGGAAGCAAGATGGAGAGAGGGAGAGATAGATGGAGAGAGGGGAAGAGAGGTGGAGAGAGAGAGAGAGATGGAGAGAGAGAGAGCGAGAGAGAGGAAGAGAGAGATGGAGAGAGGGGAAGAGAGAGATGGAGAGAGAGGGAGAGAGAGATGGAGAGAGGGAGAGAGAGATGAAGAGAGGGGATGAGGGACGGAGAGAGGTATAGAGAGGGAGAGAGGGAAAGAGAGGGATGAATTGAGAGAGAGAGAAACAGAACCCTCATTTACCTGATGTATTTATCAGAGGTGTTACTTCAGAACCAGCTGTAATGTATAGTGAGAACTCCTTCATACATGTAGTCTAAATAAACATATCTATCAGGACATTTTACTTTAATCTAGTCATTCACCTGTGTTGGTTTCACATTGAGGTTTTTGTCACAGTGCACAGTGGAGTTTGCTCTCTCTTCACAAACGATGCTGTGGATGGCGTGTGCTATGGCGTAAACAGCTTTATACACCATGTTAGTGACACGCAGCTGGGATGTATCTGTGTAGGGGGTCTGTAGCTGACGTATATCCTCACTACCATCACAAACCTTCTCCTTAACCCCAACACCTGTAGTAGTCCCTACAGACAGACAGACAGAATGTTAGATAAGTAGATATATAGATAGATAGATAGATAGATAGATAGATAGATAGATAGATAGATAGATAGATAGATAGATAGATAGATAGATAGATAGATAGATAGATAGATAGATAGATAGATAGATAGATAGATAGATAGATAGATAGATAGATAGATAGATAGATAGATAGATAGATAGATAGATAGATAGATAGATAGATAGATAGATAGATAGATAGATAGATAGATAGATAGATAGATAGATAGATAGATAGGACACTGTAGATACCTATCTCCAGCCGACAGCCAAAGGCTCCCTCCCAGAACTCAGTGAGCAGGGGAGAGCTGGACACCTTCTGGGGGGAGAGGTCCAGGAGGAAGTCCCTGAGGCCGGGGATGACAGAGCGCTGGATGCCAAATCCGATGGCCCCGGCACACAGGCTGAAGCGCAACATATATGGGTCGGTGATCCAGGTCTCACTCCCGATCCACTGACGGGGCGGAGAGGGCAGACGGTCCAACTCTTTCAGCAGGATCCTCATGTCCCCAGAGGCTACGAATGCAACCACCACCCGGGCTGTGGAGCTGGGGAACATGATTAAAACATAAAACATGCTTGTCATGTTTGTCATTTTTTGGAATGTCTCAGTGAAGTGAACATGAAGATCAGTATTAATCAACACTTTTGTCATGCTTGAAATATGCAAATCGTGTTGGTCTCACAGGTCAGCTTTGGGAAAACAGAGAAATTAATAACAATAGAATATTTTACAAATATGGTTTTGTGTGAATGAAAAGTTCACAAGTAATCATGGATGACCTGCGGATCACGTCGGCCACCCGTTGCACTCTGCTGAGTGGGTTGGTACGGAAGAAGGCTTCAGAGTACTCCACACAGATGCCCTGCTCTTGTGCCTCCTGTAGGAACGCCGCCATCCCGTTATTACCGTAGTCGGAGTCGGAACGGACCGCCCCAATCCAGGTCCAGCCGAAGTATCTGATGAGGCGGGCCAGAGCGGCAGCCTGGAACTGGTCACTGGGGATGGTTCTGAAGAAGGTTGGAAACTGTTTCTTATCACTCAGACACGCACAGGTGGAATAGTGGCTCACCTAGGTAAAAACAGACAGTCGAAAACATGAGAAAGAACATAATGTCGGCCAAACAAGTCTCATTTATAGGCTACTTCCTTATTTTTTCCCTTTAGCTATGTAATATGATGTTAGGGATACATTACTAATAATAACCCAATTTATTGTTTTTCATTAGGACAGAATGAAAAGGATACACATTTCTACCCAAGACCTTGGTCATTCTACTCATGTTGAAAATAGTTTAATAAGACATACTGGTGCTGAGAAATACATGAGTAAAAAGTGTGACACCAATCCCTGGTCTCCCATAACAACCTAGCCTATGAAAGATAGTCCTCAGATTGTTTAAATGCCTCCAGACGTTCTCCACACTTTCTCCAGATAATTTCACACAGAAATGTCTATTTCTGAAGGAGAGGTGAATACAGTTGGAATAGAGTAAGTTAAAAGTAGATTTCTTTCCTGAAAGAGAGGAGATTAATGTTGGAATACAGTAAGTTAAAAGAAGCTGAATGATTTCTTTCCACAGGAGTTTACCTGAGGAATGCCAAAAGGGCCGATGATGCGCGACATGCTGATGGTAGGTGTGGAGGCAGACTCGCCCACAATAGCTGTCACCGTAGCCGACCCCGAGCACTGTTCTCCGGTATCAAACATGGGGTCCAGGCCGTTAGCCAGCTGGAAGGCCACTTTCACGGCCATCAGGACTGAGGAGCACGAGTCGTGCACTTGATAACCAAGCGTGACACCCGGTAGCAGGTCCGAACTGTTGTTTATTTCCTCAACTGCGAAGACCATGGCGCGCGAGAAGCGCAACTCACGGGAATCCATACTGTAAATAGAAGATGGGTGAGTGAGCACCTCTTGACTAAATGGTAAACTAGCACGTAGAATGTATTTTTATTGAATACAGTTACCAGGGCAAATAGCCTAATATCTATCCTTATATTCCACACTGTCAATAGGCCGACACATTTGTTATCTCCAATTGAGGACATTGTAGGATAGCCTCCATTTTGAAAATGTGATCCTTTGTAACAGTAGGCTTTATCTACTCTCTATGACACAAACACTCGGTTTCTTTGTCTTTAAAACACTTTATCTGTCTTTAAAACACTGTTTATCTGTTTATATGTCTTTAAAACACTCTTTATTTGTCTTTAAACACACTGTTTCTCTGTCTTTCAAACACAGTTTATCTGTCTCCCCACACAGCCACAGTCCCTGTCCCCCACTCCCTCTTGCGCTCACTGACCTCCCGGTGCACTGCAGGGGTTCAGGCAGGCTGGTGTAGCTGTGTTCCACAGTGTTCATGTAGTAGTGGATGGAGAAAACACCCCCGATGACAAAGTCCCCGTCCTGGGAGAACGCCGGAGGACAAGGGGTGCCCTGGAGCCTGCATCTGACAGACTCCAGCCCAGAGGCAGAGGCAGAGGCAGACCAGAGCAAGGAAAGCCCACCAGCCACCACAGCCAGATGTAGAAGACCCAGACTACCAGCCAGACTTGGATCCAGAGCAGGAGCCGGAGAGAGACTCATTCCCCTGATGTGTAGAAGGTATGGGGTAACACAGCGCCACACAGACCCATGTCGGTCAGGTTGTCTCTCTACTCTGAGTTAAATACTATCCCACTGGCTTCCTTTGTGGGGATTCCTCTGGGGATCACATTGTGGGTATGGCCATGTCAGGGAGGGAGGGGCTAGAGGCTGCTCTGCTCACCCAGTCAGGTCCTGCTTCTTTAAGCTATAGAGAGTTTATGCATCAGTGTAATGTAGTGGTTTATTTAGACATAAACATACAGTAGACACACAATAACAATCTGCCTCTCTTATATTTCCCCTACAGTCTAGTCCTCTTGGCATGCTGGCTCTACACAGTATTTCCCCTACAGTCTAGTCCTCTTGGCACGCTGGCTCTACACAGTATTTCCCCTACAGTCTAGTCCTCTTGGCATGATGGCTCTACATAGTATTTCCCCTACAGTCTAGTCCTCTTGGCATGCTGGCTCTACACAGTATTTCCCCTACAGTCTAGTCCTCTTGGCAATGCTGGCTCTACACAGTATTTCCCCTACAGTCTAGTCCTCTTGGTATGCTGGCTCTACACAGTATTTCCCCTACAGTCTAGTCCTCTTGGCAATGCTGGCTCTACACAGTATTTCCCCTACAGTCTAGTCTACAGCACTTCACCCCAGCTGCCGTTTGCCATTCTTTTTGTAGGTCACTTGATGTCATCCTACAGTTGTTGAGTGACATTCGAATGAGTTGGCGGTCATCCCGGTCAGTAGGGAGTAGTTTTTGCCCTCTGCCGGTCTGTAGCTTTGTTGTCCCCAATGTCTGCTGCTTGACCTTGTTCTTATGAACCGCTGTCTTTGAAATTTTAAGGATGGAAGCAACCTGACGCTCACTGTATCCCTCTGCCTGTAAAGCCAGAATTGAACCCTTCTTTTCCTCACTCAAACCTTTCATTTTCAACTCTTTTGGAATGGTCAATAGTTATTTTTTTATCAATATTACTTTTGAGGTACTATTAGCACTGTTTTTGCCATCCAGCTGGTCCTGTTGCAAGAGGATAGTGATGACCACAGAAGTGGTTTTTATACTTTTCCTCGTTAAATAAGATTTGGTTAGAAATTGATTTGCATTTTATTGAGGGAAATAAGTATTTGACCCCCTCTCAATCAGAAAGATTTCTGGCTCCCAGGTGTCTTTAATACAGGTAACGAGCTGAGATTAGGAGCACACTCTTAAAGGGAGTGCTCCTAATCTCAGTTTGTTACCTGCGTAAAAGACACCTGTCCACAGAAGCAATCAATCAATCAGATTCCAAACTCTCCACCATGGCCAAGACCAGAGAGCTCTCCAAGGATGTCAGGGACAAGATTGTAGACCTACACAAGGCTGGAATGGGCTACAAGACAGCTTGGTGAGAAGGTGACAACAGTTGGTGAGATTATTCGCAAATGGAAGAAACACAAAATAACTTCTGAGATGTGTGCAAACCTGGGGGCCAACTACAATAAACGTCTGACCTCTGTGATTGCCAACAAGGGTTTTGCCACCAAGTACTAAGTCATGTTTTGCAGAGGGGTCAAATACTTATTTCCCTCATTAAAATGCAAATCAATTTATAACATTTCTGACATACGTTTTTCTGGATTTTTTGTTTGTTATTCTGTCTCTCACTGTTCAAATAAACCTACCATTAAAATTATAGACTGATCATGTCTTTGTCAGTGGGTAAACGTACAAAATCAGCAGGGGATCAAATACTTTTTTCCCTCACTGTACATATACACATATACATACATATCCTTTTTCTAAATATATATTTCCCTTCATTACTTTCCAACCCCACCATCCCTTCCCTAATTGGAGTAAACTAGTGAACAGCAATGCTTAGGCCTCTACTTCCAGCTTATACATACTATATACATTTTATGGACACAGTCAATAATTATATTTTGTTTGTTTTTACTCCTGAACTTCCTCTAATCATTTTCATAATGTCCATCTGGTTTGCTTCTATATGCCATATCTTTCCAACTGTGCTCTTTCACAAAAGTTCACAATATATAACCTATATACTTATTATGGACACAGCATGCCTTACACTAGTTATCTTGTTGTTATTAGTTGTTGTTATTAGTCCCATCCTTCAGCTCCATTCAACACCTCCCATCTATCTCTTAACACCATCCATATTGGATTTCTATTCGCCATATACTTTTCATCTGTACTGTGATATTTTACAAATGTTCTGAACCTTTCTATTCTCATTGTTTCTACAGATTGTAAATTGAAAATAAACATTTTTGCTAAAAGTATTATTATATTATTGATCGATTGACTATGACTTTTCAGATCACCCAGTAGTGCTATCTGCAGGGTCAGCTCCATGCAAATATTGCAATCCTTCAGCCATTCCTGGACCTGTGTCCAGAAACAAGCTACAAATGGACAGTACCAAAACAATTGATCTAATGATTCTGTCTCTTCGCAGCAAAATCTGCAGAGCTGGGAAGATTGTATCCCCCATACAAATAACATTCTATTGGTAGCAAGAATTTTATATAATAATTTAAATTGAAAAATTCTAAGTTTTGAATCTGGTGTCGTTTAGCGTATCAGTTCATAAACACTATGCCATGGGATCGGTACGTCAAAAATCTCTTCTCAACTATTTTGCAATCTATATGGGACGGCTGTTAATCTTTTGGTCCTGAAATGAAACTGGTAAACTTTTTTATTTATCACAATTTTCTTTAACCAATTTTGTTCTTTAATGCAAGGCCGACAGACAAGTTCCTTACTTTTTCCTTCTTCCACTTTCCTCTTCCATTTTTGTGGTAATGGTGCAATTATTTGGTTGTAATTGTCACGCCCTGGCTCTGGGGACAATGTTATGTTGAGCCAGGGTGTGTATTCTATGTTTGATTTTCTATGTTGGGCTGAGTGACTCCCAATCAGAGGCAACGAGTGACAGCTGGTTGTCTCTGATTGGGAGCCATATTTAACTATCGGTCTTTTCACTTTGTGTTGTGGTTTCTTGTTCCTTTTGGTTTGTGTATCGAAGGACTTCACGTTTCGTTCATTGTTTTGATCGTGTGATCTAGTTAATAAATATAAATATGTTCACCCGCAACGCTGCGCCTTGGTCCTCCTCATTAGACGATCGTGACAGAAGAAACCACCAAGACCAGACCAAGCAGCGTGTCCAGGAGCCATCGCTAATAGATCTCCGTGGCAGCTTCGACTGGGTCAAGCCCATTGAGGAGCTGAGTGACAAGGGTTGGAGACAGAGGAGCGAGAGGTGGGCGAGAATGATGGAGGCCTGGCCCACGGGGAGGAGAGACCCCCAGAAATTTTTTAGGGGGGGGCTCACGACGTCGGGGCAGCAGGAGGCCGCTATGGAGCGGTCCAGCGGGGTTGCAGAGGAGGCCGCCAGGTTACGGGGGCCACTGGTAGAAGAGGGGATGGAAGGTGTAGAGGCACGGCGAGAGGTACTGGCGTGTGTTGCCAGTCCGGTCCGGCCCGTTCCAGATCCCGGTGTAGAGCCAGTGGTGTGTGTCCCCAGTACGGTCCGGTCTATTCCTGCTCCCCGCACCAAACCTACGGTGTGCGTCGACAGCCCAGCCCGGCCCGTTCCTGCGCTCCGCACCGAGTCTGTGGTGCGCGTCGCCAGCCCAGTCCGGCCCATCCAAGCTTCCCGCACCAGGCCAGTGGTGTGCGTCGTCAGTCCGGCACGGCCCGTTCCTGCTCTCCGCACCAAGTCTGTGGTGCGCGTCGCCAGCCCAGTCCGGCCCATCCAAGCTTCCCGCACCAAGCCAGTGGTGTGCGTCGTCAGTCCGGCACGGCCCGTTCCTGCTCTCCGCACCAAGTCTGTGGTGCGCGTCGCCAGCCCAGTCCGGCCCATCCAAGCTTCCCGCACCAAGCCAGTGGTGTGCGTCGTCAGTCCGGCACGGCCCGTGCCTGCTCTCCGCACCAAGTCTAAGGTGCGTTTCGTCAGCCCTGTCCGGCCCGTTCCTGCTCTCCGCACCAAGTCTGTGGTGCGCGTCGCCAGCCCGGTCCGGCCCGTCCAAGCTCCCCGCACCGGGTCAGTGGTGCGCGTCGTCAGCCCGGTCCGGCTCATTCCTGCTCCCCGCACCAAGTCAGGGGTGCGCTTCGTCGGCCCGGTCCGGCCCGTTCCTCCTCCACGCATCAAGCCAGGGGTGTGCGTCGTCAGTCCAGCACAACCCGTGCCTGGGTCATGTCCGGAGCCGGATCCGCCGCCGAGGCGGAGTGCCCACCCGGTACCTCCCCTGTTGTGGTTGTTTGGCGCGGCCGGAGTCCGCGCCTTTGGGGGGGGGTACTGTCACGCCCTGGCTCTGGGGACAATGTTATGTTGAGCCAGGGTGTGTATTCTATGTTTGATTTTCTATGTTGGGCTGAGTGACTCCCAATCAGAGGCAACGAGTGACAGCTGGTTGTCTCTGATTGGGAGCCATATTTAACTATCGGTCTTTTCACTTTGTGTTGTGGTTTCTTGTTCCTTTTGGTTTGTGTATCGAAGGACTTCACGTTTCGTTCATTGTTTTGATCGTGTGATCTAGTTAATAAATATAAATATGTTCACCCGCAACGCTGCGCCTTGGTCCTCCTCATTAGACGATTGTGACAGTAATGTTGGGTAGAGCAGACATTTCCATATGTTTTTGTTAGTTACATGTGCGATATAACTCCACCAGTCCTACCGATAATATCATTTACGAAGATTATACATTTTTTAAAATGTTGTCAAATAAAAAGGTTTATTTGATCATTTAGTATATTTGAGTTTAACCACAATATTTGTTGCAATATTTGTTCTGTCATTTCTGGAGGATTAAATTGAAATTGCAACCAACTTTCTATGGCTTGTTTTAGAAATAGTGATATTTGGAAGATGATTTCCTTTTCAAATAACTGAAAGTGAGAGGTTGTATTCTGAATAAAGGGAAAAAGTCCCTTCTTGAACATTGGGTGAGACAATCTTACTAATTTGCTAGAGAACCAGTTCAGATTTAAGTATAATTTTGTATGACTGAAGCTTTTAGTGATAGGTCTAATGCTTTAATATTTAATAGTTTCTGTCCTCCAAATTCATATTCATTTCATAAATAGGCCCGTTTAATTTTGTCTGGCTTGCAGTTCCAAATAAAATGGAATATTTTTTTTCTCATATAATTTAAAGAACTGTTCGCTAGGCGTAGACAAGACCATAAGAAAATAGGTAAACCGGGATAATACTAAAGAGTTAATCAGGGTGATTTTTCTACAAATTGACAGGTATTTACCTGTCCAAGGTAGAAAGATCTAATCTATTTTTGCTAACTTTCTATTAAAATGTATTGGAGTGAGATCATTTATTTCATTTGGGATATGTATTCCTAGTATATCCACATCACCATCAGTCCATTTTATTGGTAAACTACATGGTAATGTAGAAATTGTATTTGTTAGTGATCCAATACGTAATATAGTACATTTATCATAATTTGGTTGTAATCCAGAGAGGTTAGAACATTTATCTAGATCCTCTATGAGGCTGTGGAGTGATTCAAGTTGTGGGTTTAAAAGAAAACATGAATCATCAGCGTTCAATGACACCTTTGTTTTTAAGCCCTGGATTTCTAATCCCTTGATATTATTGTTGGATCTGATTGTAATAGCTAACATCTCGATGGTCATAATAAATAGATATGCTGATAGTGGACAATCTTGTTTCACTCCCCTTGACAGTTTAAAACTTTCTGAGAAATAGCCATTTTTTTACAATTTTACACCTAGGGTTACTATACATGATTTTAACCCAGTTTATAAGAGATTGTCCAAAATTGAAATGCTCCAGGCATTTATACAGTGGGGAGAACAAGTATTTAATACACTGCCGATTTTGCAGGTTTTCCTACTTACAAAGCATGTAGAGGTCTGTAATTTTTTATCATAGGTACACTTCAACTGTGAGAGACGGAATCTAAAACAAAGATCCAGAAAATCACATTGAATGATTTATAAGTAATTAGTTTGCATTTTATCGCATGACATAAGTATTTGATACATCAGAAAAGCAGAACTTAATATTTGGTACAGAAACCTTTGTTTGCAATTACAGAGATCATACGTTTCCTGTAGGTCTTGACCAGGTTTGCACACACTGCAGCAGGGATTTTGGCCCACTCCTCCATCCAGGGCAATACGGACATTCAGCTCCCTCCAAAGAGTTTCTATTGGGTTCAGGTCTAGAGACTGGCTAGGCAACTCCAGGACCTTGAGATGCTTCTTACGGAGCTACTCCTTAGTTGCCCTGTCTGTGTGTTTTGGGTCGTTGTCATGCTGGAAGACACAGCCACGACCCATCTTCAATGCTCTTACTGAGGGAAGGAGGTTGTTGGCCAAGATCTCATGATACATGGCCCCATCCATCCTCCCCTCAATACGGTGCAGTCGTCCTGTCCCCTTTGCAGAAAAACATCCCCAAAGAATGATGTTTCCACCTCCATGCTTCACGGTTGGGATGGTGTTCTTGGGGTTGTACTCATCCTTCTTCTTCCTCCAAACATGTCGAGTGGAGTTTAGACCAAAAAGCTCTATTTTTGTCTCATCAGACCACATGACCTTCTCCCATTCCTCCTCTGGATCATCCAGATGGTCTTGGCAAACTTCAGACGGGCCTGGACATGCGCTGGCTTGAGCAGGGGGACCTTGCTTGCGCTGCAGGATTTTTATCCATGACGGCGTTGTGTGTTACTAATGGTTTTCTTTGAGACTGTGGTCCCAGCTCTCGTCAGGTCATTGACCAGGTCCTGCTGTGTAGTTCTGGGCTGATCCCTCACCTTCCTCATGATCATTGATGCCCCACGAGGTGAGATCTTGCATGGAGCCCCAGACCGAGGGTGATTTTCCGTCATCTTGAACTTCTTCCATTTTCTAATAATTGCGCCAACAGTTGTTGCCTTCTTACCAAGCTGCTTGCCTATTGTCCTGTAGCCCATCCCAGCCTTGTGCAGGTCTACCATTTTATCCCTGATGTCCTTACACAGCTCTATGGTCTTGGCCATTGTGGAGAGGTTGGAGTCTGTTTGATTGAGTGTGTGGACAGGTGTCTTTTATACAGGTAATGAGTGGAGAACTGGAGGGCTTCTTAAAGAAAAACTAACAGGTCTGTAAGAGCCGGAATTCTTACTGGTTGGTAGGTGATCAAATACTTATGTCATGCAATAAAATTCAAATTAATTACTTAAAAATCATAATAATCATACAATGTGATTTTCTGGATTTTTGTTTTAGATTCCGTCTCTCACAGTTGAAATGTACCTATGATAAAAAGTACAGACCTCTACATGCTTTGTAAGTAGGAAAACCTGCAAAATCGGCAGTGTATCAAATGCTTGTTCTCCCCATTGTATATAAACCCCAGTCATACTTTATCAAATGCCTTTTTGAAGTCTGCTATGAATAGCAGGCCTGGTTTCCCAGATTGTTCATAGTGTTCTATTGTTTCCAGTACTTGCCTTATATTATCTCCAAGGTATCGCCCATGTAAAAAACCTGTCTGATTAGAATGAATAATGTCTGACAATACATTATTAATTCTATGCGCTATACATTTTGCTAGAATTTTTGCATCACAACACTGAAGTGTAATGGGCCTCCAATTTTTTTAATGGACTGGATCTTTATATTTTCCACTTGTATCCTGTTTCAGTAATAATGAAATCAGACCTTCTTCCTGAGTGGCTGATAATCTACCATTTACATAGGAGTGGTTAAAACATGCAAAATGCAGTCCTTTGAGTATATCAAGAAAGGTATGCCATCCAACCCTGGAGTTTTCCCGGACTTAAAGTCTTTAATTGCATCCAGAAGTTCCTCCTCTGTAATTTCACCTTCACATGAGTCTTTTAGTATGGCTGTTATTTTTACATTATCAATAGAAAAAAATGTCCACAATTTGCTTCAGTTAGAGGAGATGGAGGCGACTGAAACAAAAACATATGCTTAAAGTACTTTGTTTCCTCATTCAAAATATCATTTGGTGAATCATGAGTGACTTCGTCATTTGTAACCAGTTTCAGTAAATTATTTTTGGTAGCATTCTTATAATATAATAATTTGATGCATTTTTCCCAATATTCCAACCAGTTTGCTTTATTTTTACTAATATATTACACTTGATCTTTCTTGAATAAGTTTCTCCATTTCTTTTAGTTTTTCCTCCAATTTATTCTGAGCCTCTGTGTTACAGTTTTTATTGCTATCTATCAGTTCTGTTAGACCTTCTATTTCCTTTGTTAGTGTGGACTCTTTTGACCTAAATTGCTTTTGTTTTCGAGATGAAAACTGAATTGCATGGCCTCTAAAGGCACATTTAAAGGTGTCCCATACAATAAGAGGATTTGCTGTACCTATGTTATGTCGGAAAAAGTCAGTTATACATTCCTCTGTCCTAGTTAAAGAAAAGTTATCATCCAATAGGCTTTGATTAAATGTTCAATATCCTCGCCCACATGGAAATCCAGTAAGAGTAATGTATATGCCAATTATATGATGGTCCGAGCGCATTCTGTCCCCTTTCAACACTTTTTAAACTTTTGGTGCCAACGAGAATGACATAAGAAAGAAGTCAAGACGACTAGCTTGATTGTGTCTCCGCCATGTATATCTCACTAGATCAGGATATTTAAGCCTCCATATATCTACTAGTTCTAATGTATCCATGTCATTCACGATTTCCTTAAGAGCATGAGGGTGATTGTTTGTAGTGTGATTTCCTTTACGGTCCATTGAGCTATTTAAAACAGTATTATAATCTCCCACCATAATAATAGAGTCTTGAATTGCTTGCAAGGTTGACAATTTATTATATATATTTTCAAAGAAGTGTGGATCATCATTATTTGTCCGTAAAGGTTAATGAGCCATATCTGTTTATGGTCCAATAACATATTTAAAATAATCCATCTACCTTGCGTATCTGTTTGGACAATTTGCACATTCGGATCGAATTTACTGTTAATTAATATCATCACCCCTTTTGAGTTTCTTAGCCGATGGGAGAAGTATGTTTTGCCCCCACCCCCCCCCCCCCCCCCCATCCCTTTTTCCACGCAACTTCATCTAGAATTGTTGAATGAGTTTCCTGTAAACAATAGCTATTATATTCCTTCTCTTTGAGCCATGTAAATATTGTTCTTCTTTTGTTATTATCTGCTAAGCCATTACAATTATAACTGGCTATACTTATTTCACCACATACCATAATGAGATATAATTTTCAAATCTATTTGTCATTATATATGTTTGTAGATTTACCAATAAAAAATATCATAGTGATTGAATGTCCATATAGCTATACCATAATATTTGCATTGTTACTAAGTAACCCTCCAATTGTTCTCCACTAATTGCCCCGCTAAAGTCCCTCCCCATCCCAAGTTGGGCCGTCTTCCCAGTAATCGGGTGACCACCCCCGTCCCCCGGATCCCTATGCCCCCGAGAGACCAGGACCCATCCATCGAAAACAGCACACACTGCCACCCACAAAACAGAAGCAGGTCAACCGCCAAAAGCATTTCCAATACTCTCACCTCTCTCTATATATAGCTATTTAAAAAATATATATCTATTCAAATATCTTGCATATCTTATTATCCATTATTATCAATTATTATGCGTAATAATGTCGGCAGTTCATACGTATTATTTGAACCTATAACCTGAATTTTTGCAAACAATTATTGTGATTCATCCTATATTCTCCCTAACATCCTTACCCCCTTGCAACAGATGTGGGATACACACACACACACACACACACACACACACACACACACATACGCTTACACACTCAACCCCTTTCCTCCACAATCAACCATAAGATTAGATGCTCAATGGTTGTTACATCCCAGAGCCCAAATCAAGAAAGGACCTGATTTACGAATGCATATACAGTTACAGCCGTTTGAGAAAGCATGCAAGATTGAGCAAGAATGGACAACAATGTGAGATTTGATTAATCTATTTAATCTATGTCATGTCCTAGGTGATGGAGATCAGATCTACCCTCTTCACCTGAGACACAAACACTCTGATCCCCCGTTGTAACCATTTTCCCCAAGCATCTCTGTGCAGTCAGACCTTTGAATTGTAAAGTGTTACTCCTAACAAATAACTCATTATGGTTGCTGTCCACTACATTGCACTAGAATGCAGCAACCATTTGGCTTCTGGTACAGTGTGTGTCCTAATTACTAAATCAACTGTTCTAGTAGTTGACGTTTGCATGAGAAGACTGCCCCTTACTGGACACTGGGTTGAAGTGTCTGGAATAATGTGATAAAGTTGGTTGTATGTGATCTGTAATTAATAAAATATAATGAATATAAAAAACAAGGTATCTAACAAATGTGGATTGACAGGCCAAGCAAATCATTGACAATACACAGATGTATCTGAACATGTTTATTGTAGTATACTGTTATAATACATCATATGATGAATTAAAATAGCAATTGAACACATGCACTTCAATGTTATATCAAATCATAAAGGAATACATATTTTTTTACAATGGAAGTGGTTCCACTCTGTAGGCTACTCCTAACCACATCATTTAGCTGGTCAAATTAGATTGAACACTCTAGATTTGAACACTATCTCAAAACATTGCAATATCCAAAGTGACCCTGTGTCATGTTTCTAGTTACAATGTTACCAATGATTATCTGCTAAATTCATGGTAATCTCTGTCAGAGTAGTGCTACCTAACTGTTTGATATACCATATCACTGAATGTTACAATGTGTTCTTCCCCATAAGGTGTTTCTTGGTGTTCTTCTCCGGCCTGAACAGAATAATAAAGCATTTTGGAACAAATAATAAAAAGAACAACCCAAAGCTAGAGGCGATGATAGCAAATATCTCCACAGCTACAGTGAACTTCCCAGGAGAGCTGACATAAGCTGGGATAAAGGTGATCCAGACTGCACAGAATATGAGCATGCTGAAGGTGATGAATTTGGCCTCATTGAAGTTATCAGGCAGCTTTCGAGCCAGAAAAGCCAGCACAAAGCACAAGAGAGCCAGGAGTCCTATATACCCCAACACAGCCCAGAAACCAATGGCTGAACCCACATCACACTCTAGAATGATCTTTTCCTTGTAGGTAGTGAGGTTTTTAACAGGGAAGGGAGGGGACAGGACCAACCACAGAGTGCATATCAAAGCCTGGACAAACGTGAAGGACACCACAGTCAATCTCTGCTGTGGAGGCCCAAACCATTTCATGACATTACTGTCTGGAATTGTAGCCCTGAAGGCCATCAACACCACTATTGTTTTCCCCAGAACACAAGAGATGCAGAGGACGAAGGTGATCCCAAACGCTGTGTGGCGCAGCATACAGGACCACTCAGAGGGCCGGCCAATGAAAGTAAGAGAACACAGAAAACACAGAGTCAAGGAGAAGAGCAGCAGGAAGCTCAGCTCAGAGTTGTTGGCCCTGACGATGGCCGAAGTTCGGTGGTGGTAGAAGACGGTTGCCGTGGAGATGGCCAGACAAGCCCCGCCCACAGAGAAGGCGGTCAGGATTATTCCGAGAACCTCGTGGAAGGACAGGAACTCCACAGGCTTGAGGACGCAGCGGTCTCTCTCAGTGTTGGGCCAGTGGTCCTCAGGACAGATCAGACAGTCTGAAGAATCTGACCAGGACAAAACAACATACATCAAATGTTAATAATAGCAGGTTCAGGTTTTATTTATTTACACATACAAATACATGTCCCACAATGCTGCACATGGGCAGTTTACAATAAAGAATGTTGAATTGCTGTGCAGCTTACATAAGATAATAAGAACATGAACGTGATTGATAGACACTACCTTTGTAGTGCTATTAATATGAATAAACCACTATATAGTAAACAATGACAGAAATGACCACACATTTTCTGCCAACTATTCCTATAGGCCTACCTGTGTTATTGCTGATCTCTCCCTCTGCACATGGGATACAGTCATAACAGCAGACAGGCTTTCCTTTCTGTGCAGCCTTACGAGTGCCTGGGGGACAGCTCTCACTGCACACTGACACAGGCACCTGTGTACTGTTCTTTACCCAGGTGATTTCCTTCTCGATGTGAAACCTCTGGTCAGGGGGCAGGGATGCATCATAGCGCCCCACTGTCACAAATTTCATCTTCCCACTCTCCCCTATCTGCCAGTTGACCAGCTCATAGGTGGCCACTGGGTCCCCGTTGGCATCGAAAGACACCTGGTACCCGTTACGGGAGAAGTTCACCCTTCTCAATCTCTCCAGGACCTGAGGGTTGGAAGGGCAAGGGAGAAAGTATGGAGGAAAGAGAGGGAGAGATAGATGGAGAGAGAGATGGAGAGAGGGGAAGAGAGATGGAGAGAGGGAGAGATCGATGGAGAGAGGGGAAGAGAGGTGGAGAGAGAGAGAGAGAGATGGAGAGAAGGGAAGAGAGAGATGGAGAGAGAGATGGAGAGAGGGGAAGAGAGATGGAGAGAGGGAGAGATAGATGGAGATAGAGATGGAGAGAGGAAGAGAGATGGAGAGAGGGAAAGAGAGGTGGAGAGAGAGAGAGATGGAGAGAAGGTAAGAGAGATATGGAGAGATAGATGGAGAGAGGGAAGAGAGATGGAGAGAGAGAGAGCGAGAGAGAGGAAGAGAGAGATGGAGAGAGGGGAAGAGCGAAATGGAGAGAGAGATGAAGAGAGGGGATGAGGGACGGAGAGAGGGAAAGAGAGGGAGAGAGTGAAAGAGAGGGATGGATTGAGGGAGAGAGAAACAGAACCCTCATTTACCTGATGTATTTATCAGAGGTGTTACTTCAGAACCAGCTGTAATGTATAGTGAGAACTCCTTCATACATGTAGTCTAAATAAACATATCTATCAGGACATTTTACTTTAATCTAGTCATTCACCTGTGTTGGTTTCACATTGAGGTTTTTGTCACAGTGCACAGTGGAGTTTGCTCTCTCTTCACAAACAATGCTGTGGATGGCGTGTGCTATGGCGTAAACAGCTTTATACACCATGTTAGTGACACGCAGCTGGGATGTATCTGTGTAGGGGGTCTCTAGCTGATGTATATCCTCACTACCATCACACACCTTCTCCTTAACCCCTACACCTGTAGTAGTCCCTACAGACAGACAGACAGAACGTTAGATAGATAGATAGATAGATAGATAGATAGATAGATAGATAGATAGATAGATAGATAGATAGATAGATAGATAGATAGATAGATAGATAGATAGATAGATAGATAGATAGATAGATAGATAGATAGATAGATAGATAGATAGATAGATAGATAGATAGATAGATAGATAGATAGATAGATAGATAGATAGACAGACAGACAGACAGACAGACAGACAGACAGACAGACAGACAGACAGACAGACAGACAGACAGACAGACAGACAGACAGACAGACAGACAGACAGACAGACAGACAGACAGACAGACAGACAGACAGACAGACAGACAGACAGACAGACAGACAGACAGACAGACAGACAGACAGACAGACAGACAGACAGACAGACAGATAGATAGATAGATAGATAGATAGATAGATAGATAGATAGATAGATAGATAGATAGATAGATAGATAGATAGATAGATAGATAGATAGATAGATAGATAGATAGATAGATAGATAGATAGATAGATAGATAGATATATAGATAGCTAGGACACTGTAGATACCTATCTCCAGCCGACAGCCAAAGGCTCCCTCCCAGAACTCAGTGAGCAGGGGAGAGCTGGACACCTTCTGGGGGGAGAGGTCCAGGAGGAAGTCCCTGAGGCCGGGGATGACAGAGCGCTGGATGCCAAATCCGATGGCCCCGGCACACAGGCTGAAGCGCAACATATCTGGTTCGGCTATCCAGGTCTCACTCCCGATCCACTGGCGGGGCGGAGAGGGCAGACGGTCCAACTCCTTCAGCAGGATCCTCATGTCCCCAGAGGCTACGAATGCAACCACCACCCGGGCTGTGGAGCTGTGGGGAACATGATTAAAACATAAAACATGCTTGTCATGTTTGTCATTCATTGGAATGTCTCAGTGAAGTGAACATGAAGATCAGTATTAATCAACACTTTTGTCATGCTTGAAATATGCAAATCGTGTTGGTCTCACAGGTCAGCTTTGGGAAAAGAGAGAAATTAATAACAATAGCAGCTTTTATAAATAAGGTTTTGCTTTTGTGTGAATGAAAAGTTCACAAGTAATCATGGATGACCTGCGGATCACGTCGGCCACCCGTTGCACTCTGCTGAGTGGGTTGGTACGGTAGAAGGCTTCAGAGTACTCCACACAGATGCCCTGCTCTTGTGCCGCCTTTAGGAACGCCGCCATGCCGTTATTACCGTAGTCGGAGTCGGAACGGACCGCCCCAATCCAGGTCCAGCCGAAGTATCTGATGAGGCGGGCCAGAGCGGCAGCCTGGAACTGGTCACTGGGGATGGTTCTGAAGAAGGTTGGAAACTGTTTCTTATCACTCAGACACGCACAGGTGGATGAGTGGCTCACCTAGGTAAAAACAGACAGTCGAAAACATGAAAAAGAACATAATGTCGGCCAAACAAGTCTCATTTATAGGCTACTTCCTTATTTTATTCCCTTTAGCTATGTAGTATGATGTTAGGGATACATTAATAATAATAACCCAATTTATTGTTTTTCATTAGGACAGAATGAAAAGGATACACATTTCTACCCAAGACCTTGGTCATTCTACTCATGTTGGAAATAGTTTTATAAGACATACTGGTGCTGAGAAATACATGAGTAAAAAGTGTGACACCAATCCCTGGTCTCCCATAACAACCTAGCCTATGAAAGATAGTCCTCAGATTGTTTAAATGCCTACAGACGTTCTCCAGACTTTCTCCACATAATTTCACACATAAATGTCTATTTCTGAAGGAGAGAAGAATACAGTTGGAATACAGTAAGTTAAAAGAAGCTGAATGATTTCTTTCCACAGGAGTTTACCTGAGGAATGCCAAAAGGGCCGATGATGCGCGACATGCTGATGGTAGGTGTGGAGGCAGACTCGCCCACAATAGCTGTCACCGTAGCCGACCCCGAGCACTGTTCTCCGGTATCAAACATGGGGTCCTGGCCGTTAGCCAGCTGGAAGGCCACTTTCACGGCCATCAGGACTGAGGAGCACGAGTCGTGCACTTGATAACCAAGCGTGACACCCGGTAGCAGGTCCGAACTGTTGTTTATTTCCTCAACAGCGAAGACCATGGCGCGCGAGAGGCGCAACTCACGGGAATCCATACTGTAAATAGAAGATGTGTGAGTGAGCACCTCTTGACTAAATGGTAAACTAGCACGTAGAATGTATTTTTATTTAATAGAGTTACCAGGGCAAACAGCCTAATATCTATCCTTATATTCCACACTGTCTATAGGCCTACACATTTGTATTCTGCAATTGAGGACATTGTAGGATAGCCTCCATTTTGAAAATGTGATCCTTTGTAACAGTAGGCTTTACCTACTCTCTATGACACAAACACTCGGTTTCTTTGTCTTTAAAACACTGTTTATCTGTCTTTAAAACACAGTTTATCTGTCTTTAAAACACTGTTTATCTGTCTTTAAAACACTTTATCTGTCTTTAAAACACACTGTTTCTCTGTCTTTAAACAGACTCTTTCTCTGTCTTTAAACACATTGTTTATATGTCTTTAAAACACAGTTTATCTGTCTTTAAAACACTGTTTATCTGTCTTTAAAACACTTTATCTGTATTTAAAACACACTGTTTCTCTGTCTTTAAACAGAATCTTTCTCTGTCTTTAAACACATTGTTTATCTGTCTTTAAAACACAGTTTATCTGTCTCCCCACACAGCCACAGTCCCTGTCCCCTGGTCCCTCTTGCGCTCACTGACCTCCCGGTGCACTGCAGGGGTTCAGGCAGGCTGGTGTAGCTGTGTTCCATAGTGTTCATGTAGTAGTGGATGGAGAAAACACCCCCGATGACAAAGTCCCCGTCCTGGGAGAACGCCGGAGGACAAGGGGTGCCCTGGAGCCTGCATATGACAGACTCCAGCCCAGAGGCAGACGCAGACCAGAGCAAGGAAAGCCCACCAGCCACCACAGCCAGATGTAGAAGACCCAGACTACCAGCCAGACTTGGATCCAGAGCAGGAGCCGGAGAGAGACTCATTCCCCTGATGTGTAGAAGGTATGGGGTAACACAGCGCCACACAGACCCATGTCGGTCAGGTTGTCTCTCTACTCTGAGTTAAATACTATCCCACTGGCTTTTTCTGTGGGGATTCCTCTGGGGATCACATTGTGGGTATGGCCATGTCAGGGAGGGAGGGGCTAGAGGCTGCTCTGCTCACCCATTCAGGTCCTGCTTCTTTAAGCTATAGAGAGTTTATGCACCAGTGTAAGCCCTATGTTGACTGTAGTGGTATATTTAGACATAAACATACAGTAGACACACAATAACAATCTGCCTCTCTTATATTTCCCCTACAGTCTAGTCCTCTTGGCATGCTGGCTCTACACAGTATTTCCCCTACAGTCTAGTCCTCATGGCATGCTGGCTCTACACAGTATTTCCCCTACAGTCTAGTCCTCATGGCATGCTGGCTCTACACAGTATTTCCCCTACAGTCTAGTCCTCTTCGCATGCTGGCTCTACACAGTATTTCCCCTACAGTCTAGTCCTCTTCGCATGCTGGCTCTACACAGTATTTCCTCTACAGTCTAGTCCTCTTGGCATGCTGGCTCTACACAATATTTCCCCTACAGTCTAGTCCTCTTGGCATGCTGGCTCTACACAGTATTTCCCCTACAGTCTAGTCCTCATGGCATGCTGGCTCTACACAGTATTTCCCCTACAGTCTAGTCCTCATGGCTTGCTGGCTCTACACAGTATTTCCCCTACAGTCTAGTCCTCTTCGCATGCTGGCTCTACACAGTATTTCCCCTACAGTCTAGTCCTCTTCGCATGCTGGCTCTACACAGTATTTCCTCTACAGTCTAGTCCTCTTGGCATGCTGGCTCTACACAATATTTCCCCTACAGTCTAGTCCTCTTGGCATGCTGGCTCTACACAGTATTTCCCCTACAGTCTAGTCCTCTTGGCATGCTGGCTCTACACAGTATTTCCCCTACAGTCTAGTCCTCTTGACAATGCTGGCTCTACACAGTATTTCCCCTACAGTCTAGTCCTCTTGGCAATGCTGGCTCTACACAGTATTTCCCCTACAGTCTAGTCTACAGCACTTCACCCCAGCTGCCGTTTGCCATTATTTTTGTAGGTCACTTGATGTCATCCTACGGTTGTTGAGTGACATTCGAATGAGTTGGCGGTCATCCCGGTCAGTAGGGAGTTGTTTTTGCCCTCTGCCGGTCTGTACCTTTGTTGTCCCCAATGTCTGCTGCTTGACCTTGTTTTATGAACCGCTGTCTTTGAAATTTTAAGGATGGAAGCAACCTGACGCTCACTATATCCCTCTGCCAGTAAAGGCAAAATTTAACTCTTCTTTTCCTCACTCAAAACTTTTCTTTTCAACTCTTTTGGCATGGTCAATAGTTATTTTTTGATTAATATAATTTTTGAGGTAATATTAGCACAGTTTTTGCCATCCAGCTGGTCCTATTGCAAGAGGATAGTGATGACCACAGAAGTGGTTTTTATACTTTTCCTCGTTAAATAAGATTTGGTTAAAAATGTATTTGCATTTTAATGAGGGAAATAAGTATTTGACCCCCTCTCAGTCAGAAAGATTTCAGGCTCCCAGGTGTCTTTTATACAGGTAACGAGCTGAGATTAGGAGCACACTCTTAAAGGGAGTGCTCCTAATCTCAGTTTGTTACCTGTATAAAAGACACCTGTCCACAGAAGCAATCAATCAATCAGATTCCAAACTCTCCACCATGGCCAAGACCAAAGAGCTCTCCAAGGATGTCAGGGACAAGATTGTAGACCTACAGAAGGCTGGAATGGGCTACAAGACAGCTTGGTGAGAAGGTGACAACAGTTGGTGCGATTATTCGCAAATGGAAGAAAAACAAAAGAACTGTCAATCTCCCTCGGCCTGGGGCTCCATGCAATATCTCACCTCGTGGAGTTGCAATGATCATGAGAACGGTGAGGAATCAGCCCAGAACTACATGGGAGGATCTTGTCAATGATCTCAAGGCAGCTGGGACCATAGTCACCAAGAAAACAATTGGTAACACATTACGCCGTGGAGGACTGAAATCCTGCTGCGCCCGCAATGTCCCCCTGCTCAAGATAGCACATATACAGGCCCGTCTGAAGTTTGCCAATGAACATCTGAATGATTCAGAGGAGAACTGGGTGAAAGTGTTGTGGTCAGATGAGACCAAAATCGAGCTCTTTGGCATCAACTCAACTCGCCGTGTTTGGAGGAGGAGGAATGCTGCCTATGACCCCAAGAACACCATCCCCACCATCAAACATGGAGGTGGAGATATTATGCTTTGGGGGTTGTTTTTCTACTAAGGGGACGGGACAACTTCACCGCATCAAAGGGATGATGGACGGCGCCATGTACCATCAAATCTTGGGTGAGAACCTCCTTCACTCAGCCAGGGCATTGAAAATGGGTCGTGGATGGGTATTCCAGCATGACAATGACCCAAAACACACGGCCAAGACAACAAAGGAGTGGCTCAAGAAGAAGCACATTAAGGTCCTGGAGTGGCCTAGCCAGTCTCCAGACCTTAATCCCATAGAAAATCTGTGGAGGGAGCTGAAGGTTCGAGTTGCCAAACGTCAGGCTCGAAACCTTAATGACTTGGAGAAGATCTGCAAAGAGGAGTGGGACAAAATCCCTCCTGAGATGTGTGCAAACCTGGTGGCCAACTACAAGAAATGTCTGACCTCTGTGATTGCCAACAAGGGTTTTACCACCAAGTACTAAGTCATGTTTTGCAGAGGGGTCAAATACTTATTTCCCTCATTAAAATGCAAATCAATTTATAACATTTCTTACATGCATTTTTCTGGATTTTTGTTTTGTTTTTCTGTCTCTCACTGTTCAAATAAACCTACCATTAAAATTATAGACTGATCATGTCTTTGTCAGTGGGCAAACGTAGAAAATCAGCAATGGATCAAATACTTTTTTCCCTCATTGTACATATACACATATACAGTGGGGGAAAAAAGTATTTTGTCAGCCACCAATTGTGCAAGTTCTCCCACTTAAAAAGATGAGATAGGCCTGTAATTTTCATCATAGGTACACATCAAACTATTACAGACAAAATGAGAATTTTTTTTCCAGAAAATCACATTGTAGGATTTTTTATGAATTTATTTGCAAATTATGGTGGAAAATAAGTATTTGGTCAATAACAAAAGTTTCTCAATACTTTGTTATATACCCTTTGTTGGCAATGACACAGGTCAAACGTTTTCTGTAAGTCTTCACAAGGTTTTCACACACTGTTGCTGGTATTTTGGCCCATTCCTCCATGCAGATCTCCTCTAGAGCAGTGATGTTTTGGGGCTGTCGCTGGGCAACACAGACTTTCAACTCCCTCCAAAGATTTTCTATGGGGTTGAGATCTGGAGACTGGCTAGGCCACTCCAGGACCTTGAAATGCTTCTTACGAAGCCACTCCTTCGTTGCCCGGGCGGTGTGTTTGGAATCATTGTCATGCTGAAAGACCCAGCCACGTTTCATCTTCAATGCCCTTGCTGATGGAAGTTTTCACTCAAAATCTCACGATACATGGCCCCATTCATTCTTTCCTTTACACGGATAAGTCGTCCTGGTCCCTTTGCAGAAAAACAGCCCCAAAGCATGATGTTTCCACCCCCATGCTTCACAGTAGGTATGGTGTTCTTTGGATGAAACTCAGCATTCTTTGTCCTCCAAACACGACGAGTTGAGTTTTTACCAAAAAGTTATATTTTGGTTTCATCTGACCATATGACATTCTCCCAATTCTCTTCTGGATCATCCAAATGCACTCTAGCAAACTTCAGACGGGCCTGGACATGTACTGGCTTAAGCAGGGGGACACGTCTGGCACTGCAGGATTTGAGTCCCTGGCGGCGTAGTGTGTTACTGATGGTAGGCTTTGTTACTTTGGTCCCAGCTCTCTGCAGGTCATTCACTAGGTCCCCCCGTGTGGTTCTGGGATTTTTGCTCACCGTTCTTGTGATCATTTTGACCCCACGGGGTGAGATCTTGCGTGGAGCCCCAGATCGAGGGAGATTATCAGTGGTCTTGTATGTCTTCCATTTCCTAATAATTGCTCCCACAGTTGATTTCTTCAAACCAAGCTGCTTACCTATTGCAGATTCAGTCTTCCCAGCCTGGTGCAGGTCTACAATTTTGTTTCTGGTGTCCTTTGACAGCTAATTTTTTCTTGGCCATAGTGGAGTTTGGAGTGTGACTGTTTGAGGTTGTGGACAGGTGTCTTTTATACTGATAACAAGTTCAAACAGGTGCCATTAATACAGGTAACGAGTGGAGGACAGAGGAGCCTCTTAAAGAAGAAGTTACAGGTCTGTGAGAGCCAGAAATCTTGCTTGTTTGTAGGTGACCAAATACTTATTTTCCACCATAATTTGCAAATAAATTCATTAAAAATCCTACAATGTGATTTTCTGGAAAAAAAAATCTCATTTTGTCTGTCATAGTTGACGTGTACCTATGATGAAAATTACAGGCCTCTCTCATCTTTTTAAGTGGGAGAACTTGCACAATTGGTGGCTGACTAAATACTTTTTTTCCCCACTGTACATACATATTCTTTTTTTAAATATATATTTCCCTTAATTACTTTCCAACCCCACCATCCCTTCCCTAATTGGAGTAAACAAAGTGAACAACAATGCTTAGGCCTCAACTTCCAGCTTATACATACTATATACATTTTATGGACACAGTCAATAATTATATTTTGTTTGTTTTTACTCCTGAACTTCCTCTAATCATTTTCATAATGTCCATCTGGTTTGCTTCTATATGCCATATCTTTCCAACTGTGCTCTTTCACAAAAGCTCACAATATATAACCTATATACTTATTATGGACACAGCATGCCTTACACTAGTTATCTTGTTGTTATTAGTTGTTGTTATTAGTCCCATCCTTCAGCTCCATTCAACACCTCCCATCTATCTCTTAACACCATCCATATTGGATTTCTATTTGCCATATACTTTTCAACTGTACTGTGATGTTTTACAAAAGTTCTGAACCTTTCTATTCTCATTGTTTCTACAGATTGTAAATTGAAAATATTTTTTTTTGCTAAAAGTATTATTATATTATTGATTGATTGACTATGACTTTTCAGATCACCCAGTAGTGCTATCTGCAGGGTCAGCTCCATGCAAATATTGCAATCCTTCAGCCATTCCTGGACCTGTGTCCAGAAAAAAGCTACAAATGGACAGTACCAAAACAATTGATCTAATGGTTTTGTCTCTTCGCAGCAAAATCTGCAGAGCTGGGAAGATTGTATCCCCCATACAAATAACATTCTATTGGTAGCAAGAATTTTATATAATAATTTAAATTGAAAATTCTACGTTTTGAATCCGGTGTTGTTTTGCGTATCAGTTCATAAACACTATGCCATGGGATCGGTACGTCAAAAATCTCTTCCCAACTATTTTGCAATCTATATGGGTGTCATGGTGTCAGTGTAATGCGGTAGACGAAGTCAGGCGCAGGACACAGAACTCAATGAAAACGTAACTTTACTGAACACGTAAAGAAACAAGAAAACCTCCACACAGGGAGGAACAAACCCGCTCACTAACGACACCCAAAACAATAAACAAACACGCACAGAACACAATGGAAGCCTCAGGGTTAAATAGGGACGGAGTAATTACAAGATGGGAAACAGGTGTGAAACAATCTGACAACAACACGTAGAACATAGAAACATAGAACATTGATCGGCAGCAGCTAGTACTCCGGTGATGACGAACGCCGAAGCCTGCCCGAGCAAGGAGGAAGGGCAGTCTCGGCAGAATCCGTGACAGTATCCCCCCCCGACGCGCGGCTCCAGCCGTGCGTCGACACCGGCCTCAGGGACGGCCAGGAGGACGTGGCGTGGGGCGAGTGGGATGATTGCGGTGGAAATCCCTCAACATGGAGGGATCGAGGATGTCTCTCCTAGGAACCCAGCACCGTTCCTCCGGACCGTACCCCTCCCACTCCACGAGATACTGCATGCCCCCCATCCGACGCCTCGAATCCAATATGGAACGAACCGAGTACGCCGGTGCCCCCTCGATGTCCAGTGGGGGCGGAGGAACCTCCTATATCTCCGACTCCTGGAGTGGACCAGCTACCACCGGCCTGAGGAGAGACACATGGAACGAGGGGTTAATACGATAATTAGTAGGAAGTTGTAACCTATAACATACCTCGTACAATCTCCTCAGGACTTTGAATGGCCCCACAAACCACCGACCCAGCTTCCGGCAGGGCAGGCGAAGGGGCAGGTTTCGGGTCGAGAGCCAGACCCGGTCCCCCGGTGCATACACCGGGGCCTCACTGCGGTGGCGGTCGGCGCTCGCCTGATGGCCCGCTGCAGACGTAAATGAGCAGCGTTCCAGGTCTCCTGCGAGCGCCGAAACCACTCGTCCACCGCAGGTGCCTCGATCTGGCTCTGATGCCAAGGTGCCAGGACCGGCTGATAACCTAATACACATTGGAATGGAGAAAGGTTAGTGGAGGAGTGGCGGATGGAGTTCTTGGCTATCTCTGCCCAGTGGAGGAAAACCGACCACTCCCCCCGCTGGTCCTGGCAATACGACCTCAGAAACCTACCCACCTCCTGGTTGACTCTCTCCACCTGCCCGTTACTCTCGGGGTGAAACCCTGAGGTCAGACTGAACGTGACTCCCAGACGTTCCATGAACGCCCTCAAAACCCTTGAGGTGAACTGGGAACCCCGATCAGACGCTATATCCTCAGGTACCCCGTAGTGCCGGAAGACTTGTGTAAATAGGGCCTCAGCCGTCTGTAGGGCCGTAGGGAGGCCGGGCAGAGGAATGAGGCGGCAGGACTTAGAAAACTGATCCACAACGACCAGGATCGTGGTGTTCCCTTGTGAGGTGGGAAGATCCGTCACGAAGTCCACCGATAGGTGGGACCATGGTCGTGTGGAACGGGTAGGGGTTGCAATTTCCCTCTGGGCAGGTGTCTAGGAGCCTTACACTGGGCGCACACCGAGCAGGAGGAAACATAAACCCTCACGTCCTTAGCTAAGGTGGGACACCAGTACTTCCCACTAAGACAGTGCACTGTCCGACCTATGCCAGGATGCCCAGAGGAGGGTGACGTCTGAGCCCAATAGATCAAACGATCGCGGACATCCAGCGGTACGTACACACGACCCTCTGGACAGAGGGGAGGAATGGGTTCGTTACCCAACGCCCGCTCGATCTCCGCGTCAACCTCCCACACCACCGGTGCCACCAGACACGACGCCGGAAGTATGGGAGTGGGCTCCACGGAACTCCCCTCCGTGTCATACAGTCGGGACAGAGCATCTCCCTTAGCGTTCTGGGAACCTGGCCTGTAAGAAAGGGTGAAAAAAAAACGGGTGAGAAACATGGACCACCTTGCCTGGCGAGGGTTTAATCTCCTCGCTGCCCGGATGTAGTCCAGATTGAGGTTGTCAGTCAAAATGAGAAAAGGGTGTTTAGCCCCCTCAAGCCAATGTCTCCACGCTTTCAGAGCTTCGACCACAGCCAACAGTTCCCGGTCCCCCACATCATAGTTGCACTCCGCCGGGCTGAGCTTCTTCAAAAAGAAGGCACAGGGGCGGAGTTTAGGTGGTGTACCCGAGCGCTGAGACAGTACAGCGCCTATTCCAGCCTCGGAAGCGTCCACCTCAACCGTGAAGGCTAAGGAGGGGTCCGGATGAGCCAGCACTGGAGCCGAGGTAAACAGGTCCTTCAGATGACTAAAAGCCCTGTCCGCCTCAGCTGACCACCGCAGATGCACCGGCCCCCCCTTCAGAAATGAGGTAATGGGAGCTGCTACCTGACCAAAGCCCCAGATAAATCTCCGGTAGTAATTGGCAAAAAACAAAAATGGCTGCACCTCCTTTACCGTGGTTGGAGTCGCCCTATTAAGCACGGCCAAAATGCGGTCACACTCCATCCTCACCCCTGAGGTGGACATGTGGTACCCCAAGAAAGAGATGGACTCCTGGAAGAACAGGCATTTCTCTGCCTTAGCATACAGGTCATGCTCCAACAGTCGTCCAAGCACTTTACGCACCAGGGACACATGCTCGGCCCGTGTAGCAGAGTATATAAGGATGTCATCAATATACACCACTACCCCTTGTCCGTGCAGGTCCCTGAAAATCTCATCCACAAATGATTGGAAAACTGATGGAGCATTCATTAACCCGTATGGCATGACCAGATACTCATAATGTCCAGAGGTGGTACTAAATGCCGTCTTCCACTCATCTCCCTCACAGATACGCACTAGGTTGTACGCGCTCCTGAGATCCAATTTTGTGAAGAAGCGTGCCCCGTGCAATGATTCCGTTATACTAGCTATCAGGGGTAATGGATAGCTGTACTTGATGGTAATCTGATTTAGGCCACGGTAATCAATGCACGGGCGTAACCCACCATCTTTCTTCTTCACAAAAAAGAAACTCGAGGAGACAGGTGAAGTGGATGGCCGCATGTATCCCTGCCTCAGAGATTCGGTGACATATGTCTCCATAGCCGCCTTCTCCTCCTGAGACTAAGGATACACGTGACTCCGGGGAAGTGCAGCTCCTACCTGGAGATTTATCGCACAATCTCCCTGACGATGGGGTGGTAATTTAGTCGCCCTCTTTTTACTGAAGGCGATAGCCAAATCGGCATACTCGGAAGGAATGTGCATAGTGGAAACCTGGTTTGGACTTTCCACCGTAATTGCCCCCAAGGAAACTCCTAAACACCTCCCTGAACACTGACCGGACCATCCCTTGAGAGCACTCTGTTGCCATGAATTCGTGGGGTCATGAATGGTTAACCAGGGAAGTCCCAACATCACAGGATACGCAGGAGAATCAATCAGATAGAGGCTAATCCTCTCCTCATGACCCCCCTGCGTCATCATCAGCAGTGGAGCGGTGGTCTCCCTGATTATGCCTGACCCTAATGGGCGACTATCTAATGCGTGCACAGGGAAAGGTTTATCAACAGACACAGTAGGAATCCCTAAACTACGGGCATACTGGCGATCAATAAAATTCCCAGCCGCGCCTGAATCTACTAGCGCCTTATGCTGGGAATGGGGAGAAAATTCTGGAAACATAATATCAATACACATATTAGCAACAGGGAGCTCTGGGTTAGTCGGGTGCCTACTCACCTGAGACGGTCGACCAGTGCTCTGCCTGCTGCCTCGACCTCCTGAGAACCCTCCCCAGCATCGACCAGCAGTGTGTCCTCTGCGGCCACAGTTGGTGCAGGGGACGGTCCCTCTCCCAGTCTCCCTAACCGCAGCACCTCCGAGCTCCATGGGGGTAGGCTCGGAGGTGCTGGGGGATGGAATGGACGGCCCCCCATCAGAACGTCCGCGGGCTGCAAACAGGTTATCCAACCTGATGGACATGTCCACCAGTTGGTCCAGGTTGAGATTGGTGTCCTTGCAGGCCAGTTCACGACAGACGTCCTCCCTTAAGCTGCAACGATAGTGGTCGATCAGGGCCCGCTCATTCCATCCCACGCTGGCTGCTAAAGTTCTAAACTCCAGCGCAAAATCCTGCTTGCTCCTCATCTTCTGTCGTAGGTGGAACAGACGTTCTTCCGCCGCTCTCCCTTCAGGTGGATGATCGAATACCGCCCAAAAGCGGCGGGTGAAATCCTCGTAGCGGACAGTTCTCGAGTCTATTCCTCCCCACTCGTATCCCGAGGGCGCGGGGTGAATAGTGGTCAGGTAGAGCTCTACCTGGAGGAGAAATCCCTGGCACCCGGCAGGTGTACCGTCATATGCCCTCGGGAGCGAGAGCCGAATTCCACTGGACCCAGGTGGCGTAGTGGTAGCCAGTGTTGTAGGTGGTTGTGTGGTTGGAAATGGTGAAGGGATACCACCTCTCTCCAATCGTTCCATCATCTGGAACACTCGTTCCATTGTGGCACAGAGAGTCTGAATCATCGTCTCTTGACGTTGGACTCATTCCTCCATCGTCTCGGTAAATCCGGCTGTTCCTGCTGACTCCATATTGGTGCGTGTTTCTGTCACGGTGTCAGTGTAATGCGGTAGACGAAGTCAGGCGCAGGACACAGAACTCAATGAAAACGTAACTTTACTGAACACGTAAAGAAACAAGAAAACCTCCACGCAGGGAGGAACAAACCCGCTCACTAATGACACCCGAAACAATAAACAAACACGCACAGAACACAATGGGAGCCACAGGGTTAAATAGGGACGGAGTAATTACAAGATGGGAAACAGGTGTGAAACAATCTGACAACAACAGGTAGAACATAGAAACATAGAACATAGATCGGCAGCAGCTAGTACTCCAGTGATGACGAACACCGAAGCCTGCCTGAGCAAGGAGGAAGGGCAGCCTCGGCAGAATCTGTGACAATGGGACGGCTGTTAATCTTTTGGTCCTTAAATGAAACTGGTCACCTTTTTTATTTATCACAATTTTCTTTAACCAATTTTGTTCTTTAATTCAAGGCCGACAGACAGGTTCCTTACTTTTTTCCTTCTTCCTCTTTCCTCTTCCATTTTTGCGGTAATGGTGCAATTATTTGGTTGTAATTTTGGGTAGAGCAGAAATTTCCATATGTTTTTTTTAGTTACATGTGCGACATAACTCCACCAGTCCTACCGATAATATACTTTTTTCTCAAAGAAAAAGGTTTATTTGATCAATTAGTATATTTGAGTTTAACCACAATATTTTTTGCAATATTTGTTCTGTCATTTCTGGAGGATTAAATTGAAATTACAACCAACTTTCTATGGCTTCTTTTAGAAATAGTGATATTTGGAAGATGATTTCCTTATCAAATAACTGAAAGTGAGAGGTTGTAATCTGAATAAAGGGAAAAAGTCCCTTCTTGAACATTGGGTGAGACAATCTTACTAATTTGCTAGAGAACCAGTTTGGATTTAAGTATAACTTTTGTATGACTGAAGCTTTTAGTGATAGGTCTAATGCTTTAATATTTAATCATTTCTGTCCTCCGAATTCATATTCATTATATAAATAGGCCCGTTTAGTTTTGTCTGGCTTGCCGTTCCAAATAAAATTGAATATTTTTTTCTCATATAATTTAAAGAACTGTTCGCTAGGCGTAGACAAGACCATAAGCAAATAGGTAATTTGGGATAATACTAAAGAGTTAATCAGGGTGATTCTTCTACAAATTGACAGGTATTTACCTTTCCATGGTAGAAAGATCTAATCTATTTTTGCTAACTTTCTATTAAAAGTTATTGGAGAGAGATCATTTATTTCATTTGGGATATGTATTCCTAGTATAACCACATCACCATCAGTCCATTTTATTGGTAAACTACATGGTAATGTAAAAATTGTATTTTTTAGTGATCCAATACGTAATATAGTAAATTTATCATAATTAGGTTGTAATCCAGAGAGGTTAGAAAATGTATCTAGATCCTCTATGAGGCTGTGGAGTGATTCAAGTTGTGGGTTTAAAAGAAAACATGAATCATCAGCGTACAATGACACCTTTGTTTTTAAGCCCTGGATTTCTAATCCCTTGATATTATTGTTGGATCTGATTTTAATAGCTAACATCTCGATTGCCACAATAAATAGATATGCTGAAATTGGACAACCTTGTTTCACTCCCCTTGACAGTTTAACATTTTCTGAGAAATAGCCATTATTTACTATTTTACACCTAGGGTTACTATACATGATTTTAACCCAGTTTATAAGAGATTGTCCAAAATTGAAACGCTCCAGGCATTTATATATAAACCCCAGTTGTACTTTATCAAATGCCTTTTTGAAGTCTGCTATGAATAGCAGGCCTGGTTTCCCAGATTGTTCATGGTGTTCTATTGTTTCCAGTACTTGCCTTATATTATCTCCAAGGTATGGCCCATGTAAAAAACCTGTCTGATTTGAATGAATGATGTCTGACAATACATTTTTAATTCTATTCGCTATACATTTTGCTAGAATTTTTGCATCACAACACTGAAGTGTAATGGGCCTCCAATTTTTTTAATGGATTGGATCTTTATATTTTCCACTTTTATCCTGTTTCAGTAATAATGAAATCAGACCTTCTTCTTGAGTGGCTGATAATCTACCATTTACATAGGAGTGGTTAAAACATGCTAATAACGGTCCTCTTAGTATATCAAAAAAGGTATGCCATCCAACCCTGGAGTTTTCCCGGACTTAAAGTCTTTAATTGCATCCAGAAGTTCCTCCTCTGTAATTTCACCTTCACATGAGTCTTTCTGTATGGCTGTTCATTTTAAATTATCAATAGAATAAAATGTCTACAATTTGCTTCAGTTAGAGGAGATGGAGGCGACTGAAACGAAAACATATGCTTAAAGTACTTTGTTTCCTCCTTCAAAATATCATTTGGTGAATCATGGGTGACTCCGTCGTTTGTAACCAGTTTCAGTAAATTCTTTTTGGTAGCATTCTTATGTTGAAGATTAAAAGATAATTTGGTGCATTTTTCCCAATATTCCACCCAGTTTCCTTTTTTTTTACTAATATATTACACTTGATCTTTCTTGAATAAGTTTCTCAATTTCTTTTTGTTTTTCCTCCAATTTATTCTGAGCCTCTATGTTACAGTTTTTATTGCTGTCTATCTGTTCTGTTAGACCTTCTATTTCCTTTGTTAGTGTGGACTCTTTTGACCTAAATTGCTTTTGTTTTCGAGATGAGTACTGAATTGCATGGCCTCTAAAGGCACATTTAAAGGTGTCCCATATAATAAGAGGATTTGCTGTACCTATGTTATGTCGGAAAAAGTCAGTTAGAAATTCCTCTGTCCTAGTTAAAAACAAGTTATCATCCAATTGGCTTTGATAAAATGTCTAATATCCTCGCCCACGTGGTAATCCAGTAAGGGTAATGTATATGCCAATTACATGATGGTCCGAGTGCATTCTGTCCCCTTTCAACACTTTTTAAACTTTTGGTGCCAACGAGAATGACATAAGAAAGAAGTCAAGACGACTAGCTTGATTGATTCTCCGCCATGTATATCTCACTAGATCAGGATATTTAAGCCTCCATATATCTACTAGTTCTAATGTATCCATGACATTCACGATTTCCTTAAGAGCATGAGGGTGATTGTTTGTAGTGTGATTTCCTTTACGGTCCATTGAGCTATTTAAAACGATATTATCATCTTCCACCATAATAATAGAGTCTTGAATTGCTTGCAAGGTTGATAATTTATTATATATATTTCAAAGAAGTGTGGATCATCATTATTTGTCCTTAAAGGTTAATGAGCCATATCTGTTTATGGTCCAATAACATAGTTAAAATAATCCATCTACCTTGTGTATCTGTTAATTAATATCATCACCCCTTTTGAGTTTCTTAGCCGATGGGAGAAGTATATTCCCCCCCCCCCCCATTCCATTTTCCACGCAACTTCATCTAGAATTGTTGAATGGGTTTCCTGTAAACAATAGATATTATATTCCTTCTCTTTGAGCCATGTAAATATTGTTCTTCTTTTGTTATTATCTACTAAGCCATTACAATTATGACTGGATATACTTATTTCACCACATACCATAATGAGATATAAGTTTCAAATCTATTTGTCATGATATATGTTTGTAAATTTACCAATAGAAAATACCATAGTGATTGAGTGTCCATATACAGTGAGGGAAAAAAGTATTTGATCCCCTGCTGATTCTGCTGATTCTGTACGTTTGCCCACTGACAAAGACATGATCAGTCTATAATTTTTATGGTAGGTTTATTTGAACAGTGAGAGAGAGAATAACAACAACAAAAAAATCCAGAAAAACGCATGTCAAAAATGTTATAAATTTATTTGCATTTTAATGAGGGAAATAAGTATTTGACCCCTCTGCAAAACATGACTTAGTACTTGGTGGCAAAACCCTTGTTGGCAATCACAGAGGTCGGACGTTTCTTGTAGTTGGCCACCAGGTTTGCACACATCTTAGGAGGGATTTTGTCCCACTCCTCTTTGCAGATCTTCTCCAAGTCATTAAGGTTTCGAGGCTGACGTTTGGCAACTCGAACCTTCAGCTCCCTACAACTGTTGTCACCTTCTCACCAAGCTGCTTGGCGATGGTCTTGTAGCCCATTCCAGCCTTGTGTAGGTCTACAATCTTGTCCCTGACATCCTTAGAGAGCTCTTTGGTCTTCGCCATGGTGGAGAGTTTGGAATCTGATTGATTGATTGCTTCTGTGGACGGGTGTCTTTTATACAGGTAACAAACTGAGATTAGGAGCACTCCCTTTAAGAGTGTGCTCCTAATCTCTGCTCGTTACCTGTATAAAAGACACCTGGGAGCCAGAAATCTTTCTGACTGAGAGGGGTTCAAATACTTATTTCCCTCATTAAAATGGAAATCAATTGATATCATTTTGACATGCGTTTTTCTGGATTTTGTTGTTGTTATTCTGTCTCTCACTGTGCAAATAAACCTACCATTAAAATTATAGACTGATCATTTCTTTGTCAGTGGGCAAATGTACAAAGTCAGCAGGGGATCAAATACTTTTTTCCCTCACTGTAGCTATACCATGATATTTGCATTGTTACTAAGTAATCCTCCAATTGTTCTCCACTAACTGCCCCGCTAAAGTCCCTCCCCATCCCAAGTTGGGACGTCATCCCAGTAATCGGGTGACCACCCCTGTCCCCCGGATCCCTATGCCCCCGAGAGGCAAGGACCCATCCATCTAAAACAGCGCACACTGCCACCCACAAAACAGAAGCAGGCAAACCGCCAAAAGCATTTCCAATGCTCTCACCTCTCTCTCTATATAGCTATTTAAAAAATATCTATCTATTCAAATATCTTGCATATCTTATTATCCATTATTATCAATTATTATGCGTAATAATGTCGGCAGTTCATGCGTATTATTTGAACCTATAACCCGAATTTTGGCAAACAATTATTGTGATTCATCCTATATTCTCCCTAACATCCTTACCCCCTTGCAACAGATGAGGGATACACACACACACACATACACGCACATACGCTTACACACTCAACCCCTTTCCTCCACAATCAACCATAAGATTAGATGCTCAATGGTTGTTACATCCCAGAGCCCAAATCAAGAAAGGAACTGATTTACGAATGCATATACAGTTACAGCCGTTTGAGAAAGCATGCAAAATTGAGCAAGAATGGACAACAATGTGAGATTTGATTAATCTATTTAATCTATGTCATGTCCTAGGTGATGGAGATCAGATCCACCCTCTTCACATGAGACACGAACGCTCTGGTCCCCCGTTGTAACCATTTTCCCCAAGCATCTATGTGCAGTCAGACCTTTGAATTGTAAAGTGTTACTCCTAACAAATAACTAATTATGGTTGCTGTCCACTACATTGCACTAGAATGCAGCAACCATTTGGCTTCTTGTACAGTGTGTGTCCTAATTACTAAATCAACTGTTCTAGTAGTTGACGTTTGCATGAGAAGACTGCCCCTCACTGGACACTGGGTTGAAGTGTTTGGAATAATGTGATAAAGTTGGTTGTATGTGATCTGTAATTAATAAAATATAATGAATATAAAAAACAAGGTATCTAACAAATGTGGATTGAAAGGCCAAGCAAATCATTGACAAGACACAGATGTATCTGAACATGTTTATTGTAGTATACTGTTATAATACATCATATGATGAATTAAAATAGCAATTGAACACATGCACTTCCATGTTATATCAATTCATAAAGGAATACATATTTTTTTACAATGGAAGTGGTTCCACTCTGTAGGCTACTTCTAACCACATCATTTAGCTGGTCAAATTAGATTGAACACTCTAGATTTGAACACTATCTCAAAACATTGCAATATCCAAAGTGACCCTGTGTCATGTTTCTAGTTACAATGTTACCAATGATTATCTGCTAAATTCATGGTAATCTCTGTCAGAGTAGTGCTACCTAACTGGATGATATACCATATCACTGAATGTTACAATGTGTTCTTCCCCATAAGGTGTTTCTTGGTGTTCTTCTCCGGCCTGAACAGAATAATAAAGCATTTTGGAACAAATAATAAAAAGAACAACCCAAAGCTAGAGGCGATGATAGCAAATATCTCCACAGCTACAGTGAACTTCCCAGGAGAGCTGACATAAGCTGGGATAAAGGTGATCCAGACTGCACAGAATATGAGCATGCTGAAGGTGATGAATCTGGCCTCATTGAAGTTATCAGGCAGCTTTCGAGCCAGAAAAGCCAGCACAAAGCACAAGAGAGCCAGGAGTCCTATATACCCCAACACAGCCCAGAAACCAAGAGCTGAACCCACATCACACTCTAGAATGATCCTTTGCTTGTAGGTAGTGAGGTTTTTAACGGGGAAGGGAGGGGACAGGACCAACCACAGAGTGCATATCAAAGCCTGGACAAACGTGAAGGACACCACAGTCAATCTCTGCTGTGGAGGCCCAAACCATTTCATGACATTACTGTCTGGAATTGTAGCCCTGAAGGCCATCAACACCACTATTGTTTTCCCCAGAACACAAGAGATGCAGAGGACGAAGGTGATCCCAAACGCTGTGTGGCGCAGCATACAGGACCACTCAGAGGGCCGGCCAATGAAAGTAAGAGAACACAGAAAACACAGAGTCAAGGAGAAGAGCAGCAGGAAGCTCAGCTCAGAGTTGTTGGCCCTGACGATGGCCGAAGTTCGGTGGCGGTAGAAGACGGTTGCCGTGGAGATGGCCAGACAAGCCCCGCCCACAGAGAAGGCAGTCAGGATTATTCCGAGAACCTCGTGGAAGGACAGGAACTCCACAGGCTTGAGGACGCAGCGGTCTCTCTCAGTGTTGGGCCAGTGGTCCTCAGGACAGATCAGACAGTCTGAAGAATCTGACCAGGACAAAACAACAGACATCAAATGTTAATAATAGCAGGTTCAGGTTTCATTTATTTACACATACAAATACATGTCCCACAATGCTGCACATGGGCAGTTTACAATAAAGAATGGTGAATTGCTGTGCAGCTTACATAAGATATTAAGAACATGAACGTGATTGATAGACACTACCTTTGTAGTGCTAGTAATATGAATAAACCACTACGTAGTAAACAATAACAAAAATGACCACACATTTTCTGCCAACTATTCCTATAGGCCTACCTGTGTTATTGCTGATCTCTCCCTCTGCACATGGGATACAGTCATAACAGCAGACAGGCTTTCCTTTCTGTGCAGCCTTACGAGTGCCTGGGGGACAGCTCTCACTGCACACTGACACAGGCATCTGTGTACTGTTCTTTACCCAGGTGATTTCCTTCTCGATGTGAAACCTCTGGTCAGGGGGCAGGGATGCATCATAGCGCCCCACTGTCACAAAATCCATCTTCCCACTCTCCCCTATCTGCCAGTTGACCAGCTCATAGGTGGCCACTGGGTCCCCGTTGGCATCGAAAGACACCTGGTACCCGTTACGGGAGAAGTTCACCCTCCTCAATCTCTCCAGGACCTGGTGGTTGGAAGGGCAAGGGAGAAAGTATGGAGGAAAGAGAGGGAGAGAGGGGAAGAGAGATGGAGAGAGGGAGAGAGGGAGAGAGAGAGTGAGAGAGAGAGAGAGAGAGAGAGAGAGAGAGAGAGAGAGAGAGAGAGAGATGGAGAGAAGGGAAAAGAGAGATGGAGAGAGAGATTGAGAGAGGGGAAGAGAGATGGAGAGAGGGAGAAATAGATGGAGATAGAGATGGAGAGAGGGGAAAAGAGATGGAGATAGATAGAGAGAGGGAAAGAGAGATGGAGAGAGGCAGAGATAAATGGAGAGAGGGGAAGAGAGGTGGAGAGAGAGAGAGATGGAGAGAAGGGAAGAGAGATATGGAGAGATAGATGGAGAGAGGAAGAGAGAGATGGAGAGAGAGGGAGAGAGAGATGAAGAGAGGGGATGAGGGACGGAGAGAGGGAAAGAGAGGGAGAGAGGGAAAGAGAGGGATGGATTGAGGGAGAGAGAAACAGAACCCTCATTTACCTGATGTATTTATCAGAGGTGTTACTTCAGAACCAGCTATAATGTATAGTGAGAACTCTAAATAAACAGGACATAAAATATCAGGACATTTTACTTTTATCTAGTCATTCACCTGTGTTGGTTTCACATTGAGGTTTTTGTCACAGTGCACAGTGGAGTTTGCGCTCTCTTCACAAACAATGCTGTGGATGGCGTGTGCTATGGCGTAAACAGCTTTATACACCATGTTAGTGACACGCAGCTGGGATGTATCTGTGTAGGGTGTTTTCAGCTGATGTATATCCTCACTACCATCACACACCTTCTCCTTAACCCCTACACCTGTAGTAGTCCCTACAGACAGACAGACAGAATGTTAGATAAGTAGATATATAGATAGATAGATAGATAGATAGATAGATAGATAGATAGATAGATAGATAGATAGATAGATAGATAGATAGATAGATAGATAGATAGATAGATAGATAGATAGATAGATAGATAGATAGATAGATAGATAGATAGATAGATAGATAGATAGATAGATAGATAGATAGATAGATAGATAGATAGATAGATAGATAGATAGATAGATAGATAGATAGATAGATAGATAGATAGATAGATAGATAGATAGATAGATAGATAGATAGATAGATAGATAGATAGATAGATAGATAGATAGATAGATAGCTAGGACACTGTAGATACCTATCTCCAGCCGACAGCCAAAGGCTCCCTCCCAGAACTCAGTGAGCAGGGGAGAGCTGGACACCTTCTGGGGGGAGAGGTCCAGGAGGAAGTCCCTG
Organism: Coregonus lavaretus; assembly: GCF_964263955.1. Classification (NCBI taxonomy): domain Eukaryota; kingdom Metazoa; phylum Chordata; class Actinopteri; order Salmoniformes; family Salmonidae; genus Coregonus; species Coregonus lavaretus. The sequence goes on from NW_028159156.1 coordinate 315,362, forward strand.
AGGCCGGGGATGACAGAGCGCTGGATGCCAAATCCGATGGCCCCGGCACACAGGCTGAAGTGCACCATATTTGGGTCGGTGATCCAGGCCTCACTCCCGATCCACTGGCGGGGCGGAGAGGGCAGACGGTCCAACTCCTTCAGCAGGATCCTCATGTCCGCAGTGGCTACGAATGCAACCACCACCCGGGCTGTGGAGCTGTGGGGAACATGATTAAAACATAAAACATGCTTGTCATGTTTGTCATTCATTGGAATGTCTCAGTGAAGTGAACATGAAGATCAGTATTAATCAACACTTTTGTCATGCTTGAAATATGCAAATCGTGTTGGTCTCACAGGTCAGCTTTGGGAAAACAGAGAAATTAATAACAATAGCAGCTTTTACAAATATGGTTTTGTGTGAATGAAAAGTTCACAAGTAATCATGGATGACCTGCGGATCACGTCGGCCACCCGTTGCACTCTGCTGAGTGGGTTGGTACGGTAGAAGGCTTCAGAGTACTCCACACAGATGCCCTGCTCTTGTGCCGCCTTTAGGAACGCCGCCATGCCGTTATTACCGTAGTCGGAGTCGGAACGGACCGCCCCAATCCAGGTCCAGCCGAAGTATCTGATGAGGCGGGCCAGAGCGGCAGCCTGGAACTGGTCACTGGGGATGGTTCTGAAGAAGGTTGGAAACTGTTTCTTATCACTCAGACACGCACAGGTGGAATAGTGGCTCACCTAGGTAAAAACAGACAGTCGAAAACATGAAAAAGAACATAATGTCGGCCAAACAAGTCTCATTTATAGGCTACTTCCTTATTTTTTCCCTTTAGCTATGTAGTATGATGTTAGGGATACATTAATAATAAAAAGTAAATGTATTGTTTTTCATTAGGCCAGAATGAAAAGGATACACATTTCTACCCAAGACCTTGGTCATTCTACTCATGTTGAAAATAGTTTAATAAGACATACTGGTGCTGAGAAATACATGAGTAAAAAGTGTGACACCAATCCCTGGTCTCCCATAACAACCTAGCCTATGAAAGATAGTCCTCAGATTGTTTAAATGCCTCCAGACGTTCTCCAGACTCATAGTCCTCAGTCTATGTTCAAATGCCTCCAAACGTTCTCCAGACTTCCTCCACATAATTTCACACAGAAATGTATATTCCTGAAGGAGAGGAGAATACAGTTGGAATACAATAAGTTAAAAGTAGATTTCTTTCCTGAAAGAGAGGAGATTAAAGTTGGAATAGAGTAAGTTAAAAGTTGAACTCTTTCCTGAAAGAGAGGAGATTAATGTTGGAATACAGTAAGTTAAAAGAAGCTGAATGATTTCTTTCCACAGGAGTTTACCTGAGGAATGCCAAAAGGGCCGATGATGCGCGACATGCTGATGGTAGGTGTGGAGGCAGACTCGCCCACAATAGCTGTCACCGTAGCCGACCCCGAGCACTGTTCTCCGGTATCAAACATGGGGTCCAGGCCGTTAGCCAGCTGGAAGGCCACTTTCACGGCCATCGGGACTGAGGCGCAAGAGTCGTGCACTTGATAACCAAGCGTGACACCCGGTAGCAGGTCCGAACTGTTGTTTATTTCCTCAACTGCGAAGACCATGGCGCGCGAGAAGCGCAACTCACGGGAATCCATACTGTAAATAGAAGATGGGTGAGTGAGCACCTCTTGACTAAATGGTAAACTAGCACGTAGAATGTATTTTTATTGAATAGAGTTACCAGGGCAAACAGCCTAATATCTATTCTCATATTCCACACTGTCTATAGGCCTACACATTTGTTATCTGCAATTGAGGACATTGTAGGATAGCCTCCATTTTGAAAATATGATCCTTTGTAACAGTAGGCTTCACCTACTCTCTATGACACAAACACATGGTTTCTCTGTCTTTAAACACACTGTTTATCTCTCTTTAAAACAAAGTTTATCTGTCTTTAAAACACTGTTCATCTGTCTTTAAAACACTTTATATGTCTTTAAAACACTGTTTATATGTTTATCTGTCTTTAAAACACTGTTTATCTGTCTTTAAAACAATCTTTATCTGTCTTTAAACCACTGTTTATTTGATTTTAAAACACCGTTTATCTGTAATTAAACACATTGTTTATCTGTCTTTAAAACACTTTATCTGTTTTTAAAACATTGTTTATCTGTTTATCTGTCTTTAAAACACTGTTTATCTATATTTTAAACACTCTTTATTTGTCTTTAAACACACTGTTTCTCTGTCTTTAAACAGACTCTTTCTCTGTCTTTAAACACACTGTTTCTCTGTCTTTCAACCAAGCGTGACACCCGGTAGCAGGTCCGAACTGTTGTTTATTTCCTCAACTGCGAAGACCATGGCGCGCGAGAAGCGCAACTCACGGGAATCCATACTGTAAATAGAAGATGGGTGAGTGAGCACCTCTTGACTAAATGGTAAACTAGCACGTAGAATGTATTTTTATTGAATAGAGTTACCAGGACAAACAGCCTAATATCTATCCTTATATTCCACGCTGTCTATAGGCCTACACATTTGTATTCTGCAATTGAGGACATTGTAGGATAGCCTCCATTTTGAAAATGTGATCCTTTGTAACAGTAGGCTTTACCTACTCTCTATGACACAAACACTCGGTTTCTTTGTCTTTAAAACATTGTTTCTCTGTCTATCATAAACAGTGTATCTGTCTCCCCACACAGCCACAGTCCCTGTCCCCCACTCCCTCTTGCGCTCACTGACCTCCCGGTGCACTGCAGGGGTTCAGGCAGGCTGGTGTAGCTGTGTTCCACAGTGTTCATGTCGTAGTGGATGGAGAAAGCACCCCCGATGACAAAGTCCCCGTCCTGGGAGAACGCCGGAGGACGAGGGGTGCCCTGGAGCCTGCATCTGACAGACTCCAGCCCAGAGCCAGAGGCAGAGGCAGACCAGAGCAAGGAAAGCCCACCAGCCACCACAGCCAGATGTAGAAGACCCAGACTACCAGCCAGACTTGGATCCAGAGCAGGAGCCGGAGAGAGACTCATTCCCCTGATGTGTAGAAGGTATGGGGTAACACAGCGCCACACAGACCCATGTCGGTCAGGTTGTCTCTCTACTCCGAGTTAAATACTATCCCACTGGCTTCTTCTGTGGGGATTCCTCTGGGGATCACATTGTGGGTATGGCCATGTCAGGGAGGGAGGGGCTAGAGGCTGCTCTGCTCACCCAGTCAGGTCCTGCTTCTTTAAGCTATAGAGAGTTTATGCACCAGTGTAAGCCCTATGTTGACTGTAGTGGTTTATATAGACATAAACATACAGTAGACACACAATAACAATCTGCCTCTCTTATATTTCCCCTACAGTCTAGTCCTCTTGGCATGCTGGCTCTACACAGTATTTCCCCTACAGTCTAGTCCTCTTGGCATGCTGGCTCTACACAGTATTTCCCCTACAGTCTAGTCCTCTTGGCATGCTGGCTCTACACAGTATTTCCACTACAGTCTAGTCCTCTTGGCATGCTGGCTCTACACAGTATTTCCACTACAGTCTAGTCCTCATGGCATGCTGGCTCTACACAGTATTTCCCCTACAGTCTAGTCCTCTTTGCATGCTGGCCTACACAGTATTTCCCCTACAGTCTAGTCCTCTTGGCATGCTGGCTCTACACAGTATTTCCCCTACAGTCTAGTCCTCTTGGCATGCTGGCTCTACACAGTATTTCCCCTACAGTCTAGTCCTCTTGGCAATGCTGGCTCTACACAGTATTTCCCCTACAGTCTAGTCTACAGCACTTCACCCCAGCTGCCATTTGCCATTATTTTTGTAGGTCACTTGATGTCATCCTACGGATGTTGAGTGACATTCAAATGAGTTGGCGGTCATCCCGGTCAGTAGGGAGTCGTTTTCGCCCTCTGCCGGTCTGTACCTTTGTTGTCCCCAATGTCTGCTGCTTGACCTTGTTTTATGAACCGCCGTCTTTGAAATTTTAAGGATGGAAGCAACCTGACGCTCACTGTATCCCTCTGCCAGTAAAGCCAGAATTGAACCCTTCTTTTCCTCACTCAAAACTTTTCTTTTCAACTCTTTTGGCATGGTCAATAGTTATTTTTTGATTAATATTATTTTTGAGGTAATATTAGCACTGTTTTTGCCATCCAGCTGGTCCTATTGCAAGAGGATAGTGATGACCACAGAAGTGTTTTTTATACTTTTCCTCGTTAAATAAGATTTGGTTAAAAATTGATTTGCATTTTAATGAGGGAATTAAGTATTTGACCCCCTCTCAGTCAGAAAGATTTCAGGCTCCCAGGTGTCTTTTATACAGGTAACGAGCTGAGATTAGGAGCACACTCTTAAAGGGAGTGCTCCTAATCTCAGTTTGTTACCTGTATAAAAGACACCTGTCCACAGAAGCAATCAATCAATCAGATTCCAAACTCTCCACCATGGCCAAGACCAAAGAGCTTTCCATGGATGTCAGAGACATGATTGTAGACCTACATAAGGCTGGAATGGGCTACAAGACACTTGGTAAGAAGGTGACAACAGTTGGTGCGATTATTCGCAAATGGAAGAAAAACAAAAGAACTGTCAATCTCCCTCGGCCTGGGGCTCCATGCAAGATCTCACCTCGTGGAAATGCAATGATCATGAGAACGGTGAGGAATCAGCCCAGAACTACATGGGAGGATCTTGTCAATGATCTCAAGGCAGCTGGGAACATAGTCACCAATAAAACAATTGGTAACACATTACGCCGTGGAGGACTGAAATCCTGCTGCGCCCGCAATGTCCCCCTGCTCAAGAAAGCACATATACAGGCCCGTCTGAAGTTTGCCAATGAACATCTGAATGATTCAGAGGAGAACTGGGTGAAAGTGTTGTGGTCAGATGAGACCAAAATCGAGCTCTTTGGCATCAACTCAATTCGCCGTGTTTGGAGGAGGAGGAATGCTGCCTATGACCCCAAGAACACCATCCCCACCATCAAACATGGAGGTGGAAATATTATGCTTTGGGGGTGTTTTTCTGCTAAGGGGACAGGACAACTTCACCACATCAAAGGGATGATGGACGGCGCCATGTACCATCAAATCTTGGGTGAGAACCTCCTTCACTCAGCCAGGGCATTGAAAATGGGTCGTGGATGTGTATTCCAGCATGACAATGACCCAAAACACACGGCCAAGGCAACAAAGGAGTGGCTCAAGAAGAAGCACATTAAGGTGCTGGAGTGGCCTAGCCAGTCTCCAGACCTTAATCCCATAAAAAATCTGTGGAGGGAGCTGAAGGTTCGAGTTGCCAAACGTCAGGCTCGAAACCTTAATGACTTGGAGAAGATCTGCAAAGAGGAGTGGGACAAAATCCCACCTGAGATGTGTGCAAACCTGGTGGCCAACTACAAGAAACGTCTGACCTCTGTGATTGCCAACAAGGGTTTTGCCACCAAGTACTAAGTCATGTTTTGCAGAGGGGTCAAATACTTATTTCCCTCATTAAAATGCAAATCAATTTATAACATTTTTGACATGCGTTTTTCTGGATTTTTTTGTTGTTCTTCTGTCTCTCACTGTTCAAATAAACCTACCATTAAAATTATAGACTGATCATGTCTTTGTCAGTGGGCAAACGTACAAAATCAGCAGGGGATCAAATACTTTTTTCCCTCACTGTAGCTATACCATGATATTTGCATTGTTACTAAGTAATCCTCCATTTGTTCTCCACTAATTGCCCCGCTAAAGTCCCTCCCCATCCCAAGTTGGGACGTCATCCCAGTGATCGGGTGACCACCCCTGTCCCCCGGATCCCTATGCCCCCGAGAGGCAAGGACCCATCCATCTAAAACAGCACACACTGCCACCCACAAAACAGAAGCAGGCAAACCGCCAAAAGCATTTCCAATGCTCTCACCTCTCTCTCTATATAGCTATTTAAAAAATATATGTCACACCCTGGCTCTGGGACTCTATATGTTGAGCCAGGGTGTGTTCATTCTATGTGTTATATTTCTATGTTGGGGGTTCTAGTTCTTCTGTTTCTTTGTTGGCCTGAGTGACTCCCAATCAGAGGCAACGAGTGTCAGCTGTGGCTGGTTGTCTCTGATTGGGAGCCATATTTAAACTGTCTGTTTTCCCTTGGTGTTTGTGGGTTTTTGTTCCAGTTGGTCATTGTTACCTAGGACGTTACGAGTCGTTTTGTTGTTTTGTATCGTGTGTGCACTTTAACTAATTAAAGTATGTTCGCTCAACACGCTGCGCCTTGGTCCTCCTCTATTAACGACGATCGTGACAGAAAAACCCACCATACAAGGACCAAGCAGCGTGTCCAGGAGCAGGCAGCCTGGACATGGAAGGAGATACAGGCCGGGACAAATCGGCGTCCGTGGGAAGAGACGGTGGAGGCGCGCCGGAGAGAGGAGCAGCGGCGCCAAACGGGTCAACGTCGGACAGGCGAGAGGCAACCCCAGAAATTTTTTAGGGGGGGGCACACGGCATGGACGACGGGGCTGACGGAGGCAGACAAGGGGCGTATTCAGAGGGCCACCAGGTTACGGGGGTCACTGGTAAAGGAAGGGAAGGAAGGTTTAGAGGCACGGCGAGAGGTACTGGGGTGTGTTACCAGTCCGGTCCGGCCCGTTCCAGATCCCGGTATAGAGCCAGTGGTGTGTGTCCCCAGTACGGTCCGGCCTGTCCCTGCTCCACGCACTAAGCCTACGGTGTGCGTCGCCAGCCCAGTCCGGCCTGTCCCTGCTCCACGCACCAAGCCTACGGTGTGCGTCGCCAGCCCGGTCCGGCCTGTCCCTGCTCCACGCACCAAGCCTACGGTGTGCGTCGTCAGCCCGGTCCGGCCTGTCCCTGCTCCTCGCACCAAGCCTACGGTGTGCGTCGCCAGCCCGGTCCGGCCTGTCCCTGCTCCACGCACCAAGCCTACGGTGTGCGTCGCCAGCCCGGTCCGGCCTGTTCCTACTCCACGCACCAAGCCAGGGGTGCGCATCGTCAGCCCGGCCCGGCCTGTTCCTGCCACTCGCACCAAGTCTACGGTGCGCGTCGCCAGCCCGGCCCGGCCTGTTCCTGCCACTCGCACCAAGCCAGGGGTGCGAGTCGTCAGCCTGGTCCGGCCCGTTCCTACTCCACGCACCAAGCCAGGGGTGCGAGTCGTCAGCCTGGTTCGGCCCGTTCCTACTCCACGCACCAAGCCAGGGGTGCGAGTCGTCAGCTCGGTCCGGCCCGTTCCGGCTCCACGCACCAAGCCAGGGGTGCGCGTCGTCAGTCCAGCACAACCCGTGCCTGGGTCACCGGTGCCTGGTAAGGTACCGGTCAACTGCTCCACTACGGAGCTGAAGCTAACCACTCCTGCTACGTCCAGTTCAGCTCCAGCCAGCGGGGCCAGACCGGACCAGGGGCGCTATGGGGGGTTTATTGGAGGGTGGTGGGCAAGGCAGGAGCCAGAACCGCCGCCGAGGAGGAATGCCCACCCAGCCCTCCCCTGTTTTGTTCTAGTGGAGGCGCGGTCGCAGTCCGCGCCTTTAGGGGGGGGTACTGTCACACCCTGGCTCTGGGAATCTATATGTTCAAATCAAATCAAATCAAATTTTATTGGTCACATGCGCCGAATACAACAGGTGCAGACATTACAGTGAAATGCTTACTTACAGCCCTTAACCAACAGTGCATTTATTTTAAACAAAAAAAGTAAGAATAAAACAACAACAAAAAAAGTGTTGAGAAAAAAAGAGCAGAAGTAAAATAAAGTGACAGTAGGGAGGCTATATATACAGTAAAATAAAGTGACAGTAGGGAGGCTATATATACAGGGGGGTACCGTTGCAGAGTCAATGTGCGGGGGCACCGGCTAGTTGAGGTAGTTGAGGTAATATGTACATGTGGGTAGAGTTAAAGTGACTATGCATAAATACTTAACAGAGTAGCAGCAGCGTAAAAAGGATGGGGTGGGGGGGCAGTGCAAATAGTCCGGGTAGCCATGATTAGCTGTTCAGGAGTCTTATGGCTTGGGGGTAGAAGCTGTTGAGAAGTCTTTTGGACCTAGACTTGGCACTCCGGTACCGCTTGCCGTGCGGTAGCAGAGAGAACAGTCTATGACTAGGGTGGCTGGAGTCTTTGACAATTTTGAGGGCCTTCCTCTGACACCGCCTGGTATAGAGGTCCTGGATGGCAGGGAGCTTTGCCCCAGTGATGTACTGGGCCGTACGCACTACCCTCTGTAGTGCCTTGCGGTCAGAGGCCAAGCAGTTGCCATACCAGGCGGTGATGCAACCAGTCAGGATGCTCTCGATGGTGCAGCTGTAGAATTTTTTGAGGATCTGAGGACCCATGCCAAATCTTTTTAGTCTCCTGAGGGGGAATAGGCTTTGTCGTGCCCTCTTCACGACTGTCTTGGTGTGTTTGGACCATGATAGTTCGTTGGTGATGTGGACACCAAGGAACTTGAAGCTCTCAACCTGTTCCACTACAGCCCCGTCGATGAGAATGGGGGCGTGCTCAGTCCTCTTTTTTTTCCTGTAGTCCACAATCATCTCCTTTGTCTTGGTCACGTTGAGGGAGAGGTTGTTGTCCTTGCACCACACGGCCAGATCTCTGACCTCCTCCCTATAGGCTGTCTCATCGTTGTCGGTGATCAGGCCTACCACTGTTGTGTCGTCGGCAAACTTAATGATGGTGTTGGAGTCGTGTCTGGCCATGCAGTCATGGGTGAACAGAGAGTACAGGAGGGGACTGAGCACGCACCCCTGAGGGGCCCCCGTGTTGAGGATCAGTGTGGCAGATGTGTTGTTACCTACCCTTACCACCTGGGGGCGGCCCGTCAGGAAGTCCAGGATCCAGTTGCAGAGGGAGGTGTTTAGTCCCATGATCCTTAGCTTAGTGATGAGCTTAGAGGGCACTATGGTGTTGAATGCTGAGCTGTAGTCAATGAATAGCATTCTCACGTAGGTGTTCCTCTTGTCCAGGTGGGAAAGGGCAGTGTGGAGTGCGATAGAGATTGCATCATCTGTGGATCTGTTGGGGCGGTATGCAAATTGGAGTGGGTCTAGGGTTTCTGGGATTATGCTGTTGATGTGAGCCATGACCAGTCTTTCAAAGCACTTCATGGCTACAGACGTCAGTGCTACGGGTCGGTAGTCATTTAGGCAGGTTATCTTAGAGTTCTTGGGCACGGGGACTATGGTGGTCTGCTTGAAACATGTTGGTATTACAGACTCAGTCAGGGACATGTTGAAAATGTCAGTGAAGACACTTGCCAGTTGGTCAGCACATGCTCGGAGTACACGTCCTGGTAATCCGTCTGGCCCTGCGGCCTTGTGAATGTTGACCTGCTTAAAAGTCTTACTCACATCGGCTACGGAGAGCGTGATCACATAGTCATCCGGAACAGCTGGTGCTCTCATGCATGCTTCAGTGTTGCTTGCCTCGAAGCGAGCATAGAAGTGGTTTAGCTTGTCTGGTAGGCTTGTGTCACTGGGCAGCTCGCGGCTGTGCTTCCCTTTGTAGTCTGTAATAGTTTTCAAGCCCTGCCACATCCGACGAGCATCAGAGCCAGTGTAGTATGATTCAATCTTAGACCTGTATTGACTCTTTGCCTGTTTGATGGTTCGTCGGAGGTCATAGCGGGATTTCTTATAAGCGTCCGGGTTAGAGTCCCGTTCCTTGAAAGCGGCAGCTCTACCCTTTAGCTCAGTGCGGATGTTTCCTGTAATCCATGGCTTCTGGTTGGGGTATGTACGTACGGTCACTGTGGGGACGACATCATCGATGCACTTATTGATGAAGCCAGTGACTGATGTGGTGTATTCCTCAATGCTGTCTGAAGAATCCCGGAACATGTTCCAGTCTGTGCTAGCAAAACGGTCCTGTAGCTTAGCATCTGCGTCATCTGACCACTTTTTTATTAACCGAATCACTGGTGCTTCCTGCTTCAGTTTTTGCTTATAAGCAGGAATCAGGAGGATAGAGTTATGGTCAGATTTGCCAAATGGAGGGCGAGGGAGAGCTTTGTATGCGTCTCTGTGTGTGGAGTAAAGGTGGTCTAGAGTTTTTTTCCCTCTGGTTGCACATTTAACATGCTGGTAGAAATTAGGTAGAACGGATTTAAGTTTCCCTGCATTAAAGTCCCCGGCCACTAGGAGCGCTGCATCTGGATGAGCGTTTTCCTGTTGATTAATGGCCTTGTACAACTCATTCAGTGCAATCTTAATGCCAGCATTGGTTTGTGGTGGTAAATAGACAGCTATGAAAAATATAGCTGAAAACTCTCTTGGTAAATAGTGTGGTCTACAGCTTATCATAAGATACTCTACCTCAGGCGAGCAAAACCTCGAGACTTCCTTAGTATTTGATTTTGTGCACCAGCTGTTGTTTACAAATATACAGAGACCGCCACCCCTTGTCTTACCAGAGTCAGACGTTCTGTCCTGCCGATGTAGCGTATAGCCTGCTAGCTGAATGTTATCATTGTTGTCGTTCAGCCACGACTCCGTGAAACATAAGATATTATAGTTTTTAATGTCCCGTTGGTAGGATAACCGTAATCTTAAATCGTCCATTTTATTCTCAAAAGCTTGAACGTTGGCTAATAGGATTGATGGAAGAGGCAGTTTACTCGTTCGCCGTCGGATCCTTACAAGGCACCCGGATCTGCGTCCGCGATATCTCCGTCTCTTCCTCACGCGAATGACGGGGATCTGGGCCTTGTCGGGTGTCTGTAGGATATCCTTCGCGGCCGCCTCGTTGAAGAAAAAATCTTAGTCCAATGCGAGGTGAGTAATCGCTGTCCTGATATCCAGAAGCTCTTTTTGGTTATAAGAGACGATGGCAGAAACATTATGTACAAAATAAATTACAAATAACGCGGAAAAACACACATAATAGTACAATTGGTTAGAGGGCTGTAAAACGGCAGCCATCTTCTCCGGCGCTGTTATTACATCTATGTATCTATATGTTGAGCCAGGGTGTGTTCATTCTATGTGTTATATTTCTATGTTGGGGGTTCTAGTTCTTCTGTTTCTTTGTTGGCCTGAGTGACTCCCAATCAGAGGCAACGAGTGTCAGCTGTGGCTGGTTGTCTCTGATTGGGAGCCATATTTAAACTGTCTGTTTTCCCTTGGTGTTTGTGGGTTTTTGTTCCAGTTGGTCATTGTTACCTAGGACGTTACGAGTCGTTTTGTTGTTTTGTATCGTGTGTGCACTTTAACTAATTAAAGTATGTTCGCTCAACACGCTGCGCCTTGGTCCTCCTCTATTAACGACGATCGTGACAATATATATCTATTCAAATATCTTGCATATCTTATTATCCATTATTATCAATTATTATGCGTAATAATGTCGGCAGTTCATGCGTATTATTTGAACCTATAACCCGAATTGCCATTGTATTACATTACATTTTTAACAAGCAATTATTATTTTGGCAAACAATTATTGTGATTCATCCTATATTCTCCCTAACATCCTTACCCCCTTGCAACAGATGAGGGATACACACACACACACATACACGCACATACGCTTACACACTCAACCCCTTTCCTCCACAATCAACCATAAGATTAGATGCTCAATGGTTGTTACATCCCAGAGCCCAAATCAAGAAAGGACCTGATTTACGAATGCATATACAGTTACAGCCGTTTGAGAAAGCATGCAAGATTGAGCAAGAATGGACAACAATGTGAGATTTGATTAATCTATTTAATCTATGTCATGTCCTAGGTGATGGAGATCAGATCCACCCTCTTCACATGAGACACAAACACTCTGGTCCCCCGTTGTAACCATTTTCCCCAAGCATCTATGTGCAGTCAGACCTTTGAATTGTAAAGTGTTACTCCTAACAAATAACTCATTATGGTTGCTGTCCACTACATTGCACTAGAATGCAGCAACCATTTGGCTTCTTGTACAGTGTGTGTCCTAATTACTAAATCAACTGTTCTAGTAGTTGACGTTTGCATGAGAAGACTGCCCCTCACTGGACACTGGGTTGAAGTGTTTGGAATAATGTGATAAAGTTGGTTGTATGTGATCTGTAATTAATAAAATATAATGAATATAAAAAACAAGGTATCTAACAAATGTGGATTGAAAGGCCAAGCAAATCATTGACAAGACACAGATGTATCTGAACATGTTTATTGTAGTATACTGTTATAATACATCATATGATGAATTAAAATAGCAATTGAACACATGCACTTCCATGTTATATCAATTCATGAAGGAATACATATTTTTTTACAATGGAAGTGGTTCCACTCTGTAGGCTACTGCTAACCACATCATTTAGCTGGTCAAATTAGATTGAACACTCTAGATTTGAACAATAACTCAAAACATTGCAATATCCAAAGTGACCCTGTGTCATGTTTCTAGTTACAATGTAACCAATGATTATCTGCTAAATTCATGGTAATCTCTGTCAGAGTAGTGCTACCTAACTGTTTGATATACCATATCACTGAATGTTACAATGTGTTCTTCCCCATAAGGTGTTTCTTGGTGTTCTTCTCCGGCCTGAACAGAATAATAAAGCATTTTGGAACAAATAATAAAAAGAACAACCCAAAGCTAGAGGCGATGATAGCAAATATCTCCACAGCTACAGTGAACTTCCCAGGAGAGCTGACATAAGCTGGGATAAAGGTGATCCAGACTGCACAGAATATGAGCATGCTGAAGGTGATGAATTTGGCCTCATTGAAGTTATCAGGCAGCTTTCGAGCCAGAAAAGCCAGCACAAAGCACAAGAGAGCCAGGAGTCCTATATACCCCAACACAGCCCAGAAACCAATGGCTGAACCCACATCACACTCTAGAATGATCTTTTCCTTGTAGGTAGTGAGGTTTTTAACAGGGAAGGGAGGGGACAGGACCAACCACAGAGTGCATATCAAAGCCTGGACAAACGTGAAGGACACCACAGTCAATCTCTGCTGTGGAGGCCCAAACCATTTCATGACATTACTGTCTGGAATTGTAGCCCTGAAGGCCATCAACACCACTATTGTTTTCCCCAGAACACAAGAGATGCAGAGGACGAAGGTGATCCCAAACGCTGTGTGGCGCAGCATACAGGACCACTCAGAGGGCCGGCCAATGAAAGTAAGAGAACACAGAAAACACAGAGTCAAGGAGAAGAGCAGCAGGAAGCTCAGCTCAGAGTTGTTGGCCCTGACGATGGCCGAAGTTCGGTGGTGGTAGAAGACGGTTGCCGTGGAGATGGCCAGACAAGCCCCGCCCACAGAGAAGGCGGTCAGGATTATTCCGAGAACCTCGTGGAAGGACAGGAACTCCACAGGCTTGAGGACGCAGCGGTCTCTCTCAGTGTTGGGCCAGTGGTCCTCAGGACAGATCAGACAGTCTGAAGAATCTGACCAGGACAAAACAACATACATCAAATGTTAATAATAGCAGGTTCAGGTTTTATTTATTTACACATACAAATACATGTCCCACAATGCTGCACATGGGCAGTTTACAATAAAGAATGTTGAATTGCTGTGCAGCTTACATAAGATAATAAGAACATGAACGTGATTGATAGACACTACCTTTGTAGTGCTATTAATATGAATAAACCACTATATAGTAAACAATGACAGAAATGACCACACATTTTCTGCCAACTATTCCTATAGGCCTACCTGTGTTATTGCTGATCTCTCCCTCTGCACATGGGATACAGTCATAACAGCAGACAGGCTTTCCTTTCTGTGCAGCCTTACGAGTGCCTGGGGGACAGCTCTCACTGCACACTGACACAGGCACCTGTGTACTGTTCTTTACCCAGGTGATTTCCTTCTCGATGTGAAACCTCTGGTCAGGGGGCAGGGATGCATCATAGCGCCCCACTGTCACAAATTTCATCTTCCCACTCTCCCCTATCTGCCAGTTGACCAGCTCATAGGTGGCCACTGGGTCCCCGTTGGCATCGAAAGACACCTGGTACCCGTTACGGGAGAAGTTCACCCTTCTCAATCTCTCCAGGACCTGAGGGTTGGAAGGGCAAGGGAGAAAGTATGGAGGAAAGAGAGGGAGAGATAGATGGAGAGAGAGATGGAGAGAGGGGAAGAGAGATGGAGAGAGGGAGAGATCGATGGAGAGAGGGGAAGAGAGGTGGAGAGAGAGAGAGAGAGATGGAGAGAAGGGAAGAGAGAGATGGAGAGAGAGATGGAGAGAGGGGAAGAGAGATGGAGAGAGGGAGAGATAGATGGAGATAGAGATGGAGAGAGGAAGAGAGATGGAGAGAGGGAAAGAGAGGTGGAGAGAGAGAGAGATGGAGAGAAGGTAAGAGAGATATGGAGAGATAGATGGAGAGAGGGAAGAGAGATGGAGAGAGAGAGAGCGAGAGAGAGGAAGAGAGAGATGGAGAGAGGGGAAGAGCGAAATGGAGAGAGAGATGAAGAGAGGGGATGAGGGACGGAGAGAGGGAAAGAGAGGGAGAGAGTGAAAGAGAGGGATGGATTGAGGGAGAGAGAAACAGAACCCTCATTTACCTGATGTATTTATCAGAGGTGTTACTTCAGAACCAGCTGTAATGTATAGTGAGAACTCCTTCATACATGTAGTCTAAATAAACATATCTATCAGGACATTTTACTTTAATCTAGTCATTCACCTGTGTTGGTTTCACATTGAGGTTTTTGTCACAGTGCACAGTGGAGTTTGCTCTCTCTTCACAAACAATGCTGTGGATGGCGTGTGCTATGGCGTAAACAGCTTTATACACCATGTTAGTGACACGCAGCTGGGATGTATCTGTGTAGGGGGTCTCTAGCTGATGTATATCCTCACTACCATCACACACCTTCTCCTTAACCCCTACACCTGTAGTAGTCCCTACAGACAGACAGACAGAACGTTAGATAGATAGATAGATAGATAGATAGATAGATAGATAGATAGATAGATAGATAGATAGATAGATAGATAGATAGATAGATAGATAGATAGATAGATAGACAGACAGACAGACAGACAGACAGACAGACAGACAGACAGACAGACAGACAGACAGACAGACAGACAGACAGACAGACAGACAGACAGACAGACAGACAGACAGACAGACAGACAGACAGACAGACAGACAGACAGACAGACAGACAGACAGACAGACAGACAGACAGACAGACAGACAGACAGACAGACAGACAGACAGACAGACAGACAGACAGACAGACAGATAGATAGATAGATAGATAGATAGATAGATAGATAGATAGATAGATAGATAGATAGATCGATAGATAGATAGATAGATAGATAGATAGATCGATAGATAGATAGATAGATAGATAGATAGATAGATAGATAGATAGATAGATAGATAGATAGATAGATAGATAGATAGATAGATAGATAGATAGATAGATAGATAGATAGATAGATAGATAGCTAGGACACTGTAGATACCTATCTCCAGCCGACAGCCAAAGGCTCCCTCCCAGAACTCAGTGAGCAGGGGAGAGCTGGACACCTTCTGGGGGGAGAGGTCCAGGAGGAAGTCCCTGAGGCCGGGGATGACAGAGCGCTGGATGCCAAATCCGATGGCCCCGGCACACAGGCTGAAGCGCAACATATCTGGTTCGGCTATCCAGGTCTCACTCCCGATCCACTGGCGGGGCGGAGAGGGCAGACGGTCCAACTCCTTCAGCAGGATCCTCATGTCCCCAGAGGCTACGAATGCAACCACCACCCGGGCTGTGGAGCTGTGGGGAACATGATTAAAACATAAAACATGCTTGTCATGTTTGTCATTCATTGGAATGTCTCAGTGAAGTGAACATGAAGATCAGTATTAATCAACACTTTTGTCATGCTTGAAATATGCAAATCGTGTTGGTCTCACAGGTCAGCTTTGGGAAAAGAGAGAAATTAATAACAATAGCAGCTTTTATAAATAAGGTTTTGCTTTTGTGTGAATGAAAAGTTCACAAGTAATCATGGATGACCTGCGGATCACGTCGGCCACCCGTTGCACTCTGCTGAGTGGGTTGGTACGGTAGAAGGCTTCAGAGTACTCCACACAGATGCCCTGCTCTTGTGCCGCCTTTAGGAACGCCGCCATGCCGTTATTACCGTAGTCGGAGTCGGAACGGACCGCCCCAATCCAGGTCCAGCCGAAGTATCTGATGAGGCGGGCCAGAGCGGCAGCCTGGAACTGGTCACTGGGGATGGTTCTGAAGAAGGTTGGAAACTGTTTCTTATCACTCAGACACGCACAGGTGGATGAGTGGCTCACCTAGGTAAAAACAGACAGTCGAAAACATGAAAAAGAACATAATGTCGGCCAAACAAGTCTCATTTATAGGCTACTTCCTTATTTTATTCCCTTTAGCTATGTAGTATGATGTTAGGGATACATTAATAATAATAACCCAATTTATTGTTTTTCATTAGGACAGAATGAAAAGGATACACATTTCTACCCAAGACCTTGGTCATTCTACTCATGTTGGAAATAGTTTTATAAGACATACTGGTGCTGAGAAATACATGAGTAAAAAGTGTGACACC